>NC_090736.1:9790822-9933322 GCF_036898095.1 Palaemon carinicauda | reverse complement strand
TAGTACGTTGGTCAGGGCACCAGTCACCCATTGAGAGTTATGGGGTCCGTTGACTAGCCAGACAGTACTACATTAGATCCTTCTTTCTGGTTACTGTTCATTTTCCCTTTGCCTACACATACACCGAATAGGCTGGCCTTTTCTATACATATTCTCCTCATTCCTCATACACCTAAAACCGCTAAGATAATTGAAAAAATTCTTCTTCACAGAGGGGGTTAACTACTGTACTGTAATTGATTAGTATCTACTTTCCACATGGTGGGGGTGGAACAGAATCTTTAGCTATGGTCAGCAGCTCTTCTAGGACCACACTCCAAGAGCAAACCATTGCTCTCTAGTCTTGGGTAGTGCCATGGCCTCTGTACTATGGTCTTCCACCATCTTGGGGTAGAGTTCTCTCGCTTGAGGGTACACTCTAGCACACTATTCCTTCGGTTTTCTTATTTCCTTTCCTTTCTTCGCGGGGCTATTTTCCCAGTTGGAGTCCTTGAGCTTATAGGATTTTGCCTTTCCAACTAGGGTTGTATCTAAGCTAGTAATAGTGATACGTTATGCTGTTTGGGTAAGTTATATAGACTGATCGGGTAGAGTTATTCAGATTATGATCTGGATTGTGGTGTAGGTTAAGTTAAATTAGGCTGACTGGGTAGGTTGGTTAAGGTGTCTGAAAAGGGTGAAAGGCGTTAACATTACATATACATAAACACAAAGATACGAAGCAGCGAAAAGTTATTTATTCTGAAAGAAAAGTAGGTGGTGAAATAAGATCGCCTTTAATAGAATCAATGGTTTATTTCTTTTATGTTAAACAGACACATTTTCCTAATTCTGAAAAAAAAAACTTAGGTTCTGAAATATTTAAAAATGTCATCACTTAACAATATGGGAATAATTATCCTAACAGTAGTTCAGAAAATAAGAAAAAAAAAATGACTTGAAAAACATCAGCATTAGATTTAAAGAAATGTTGATAAAATCAAATAAATGCTTTCCCTCGAAATGACAATTTGAATACAAAACTAAATTAAGTATGAAGCAAAAGAAACATTTAGTACCTTTAATAAAAGTTGTGTCACGAGACACAGCCTACAATGCTATTCAAATAAATGCTCCTTACAGTCGCTGGGTGTATTCCAGGAAAAATTTAGACCGAAAAAAAAAATACAAAAGTTTAGACTCGAAATTACTAAGCCTAAACCGTACATGGCCTAGAAGAGTTTTCTTTTATAGGGGTGGATGGTGTTGATTAAACTCTCTTCGTGTATCTTTGAAATCAAATACCCGAAGGAAAAACTGCAATAGAAGTAGATGAAATAGCACGAAGAAGACAAACTGCATTAGAAGTATTATCATTATGATCTGAAAAAAAGAAGACAATAATCTTATTAGCAGTGACATGCAACTACTACTATTGTGTGACTTACGTACTTTATTACTATTATTATAATTATTATTAGTCAAACCGTAATTGTGCCCGTTGTGACAAAACAGGTGGATATGTCTTTTCCAATTACAGGCACCCCGACATATCTATAATAATTTGTCACGGGTAAGTTAAGGATGGAGGTGATAGTGTGACATGAAATTAATAAAGAAATCTGGTGACGTGAGCCTAAACGTCTAAGTGGATTTTTTTACATAAACTCTCTCTCTCTCTCTCTCTCTCTCTCTCTCTCTCTCTCTCTCTCTCTCTCTCTCTCTCTCTCTCTCTCTCTCTCTCTATTTTCTATGTCATTTGCATTTTCGTATGCCTTTTATGTGATTAGAAACCTTCAATATTTTTTTTTTAAGTTAAGACAGGAAATTTATTTCGCTGTCTATTTCAAATGCTAATAATAATAATAATAAGCTACAAACCTTGTTTGAAAAGTAGGATGCTACAAACCCAATTAGACTCAAACAGTAAAATAGCGCAAAGAAAAAAGGAAACAGACTATGCCCGAGTGTACCCTCAAGCAAGAGAATTCTAACCGGGACAGTGGAAGACCATGGTGCAGAGGCTATGGCACAACCTAGACTACAGAACAATAGTTTGACTTTGGGGTGTCCTCCTAGAAGAGCTGCTCACCATAGCTAACGTCTCTTCTACCCTAAAGTAATTAATGAGTATTTCAGTCTATACTTGATAGATATCAACATGATTTAGCTGAGATCGTGAACCCTACAATGCTATCATTATGTTTATTATAAAATAAATCTTATTGGAAGCTACTAACCGGATTCCTGTTCTTGTCCTCAATGCTCCGGGCAATCTGGAGCGAACGACCGGACGCCTCAAGGTTTCCTTTTCCGGGATCAGGAGCCTGTGATTTGTGAAAAGGGAAAAGGGAAAATGGATTAATTGCTCAACCTAAGAACAAGACAGTAGATGCTCTCTCTCTCTCTCTCTCTCTCTCTCTCTCTCTCTCTCTCTCTCTCTCTCTCTCTCTCTCTCTCTCTCTCTCTGGGATCTGGAGCCTGTGATTTGTGAAAAGGGAAAATGGGTTAATTGCTCAACCTAAGAACAAGACAATAGATGCTCTCTCTCTCTCTCTCTCTCTCTCTCTGGGATCTGGAGCCTGTGATTTGTGAAAAGGGAAAATGGGTTAATTGCTCAACCTAAGAACAAGACAATATATATATATATATATATATATATATATATATATATATATATATATATATATATATATATATATATATATATATATATATATATATATATATATATATATATATATATATATATATCTGTGTGTGTAGGCCTACATACATTAGAACGAATAACTCAACTATTCTGTTCCTTCTCCCTGGTACCTGATCAGCCTGTGATAGCCGATCTAACCACCATTCTTTTCCTTGAGTTTTTTTTTTTAACACTTTCCAATTATTTCTATGTAATAAAGTCAAATGATTAAATCATAATCTTAAAATATCCTTTAAGCTTAAATTGGTTGGAGTTGTGGCTTCCCGCCGCATAGGCCTAGTCTTTCCGTATTGAACTTCGTAATTATATTGTACTAGACATTTTGATTTGTAGACCTAAGGTTGGTTTCCTGATGAATAATATTGTTAAATATCAAATTAATGTCTAATCTACTTAGAACTGACACTTGGTTAACATAAATCGCAATACTATAACAGAGAAATGTGCATATGGTTTGAAATATTTCTCAATTTCAAACATCTCAAACGGGAAAAGAGAATAGGCTATCAGTTCGTTCTAAATTGGGCCTACGAATAAAGTTTTTAAATATATTTAACTTAAGCGTAAAACAATGAAGAGTAGCATCTTATATCGAAGAGCCTAACTTTTTAAACATTATACGAAGTTGAAGAACATCTGGAAGTTAAGGTCAAAGCACTTTCGATTAAGAGCAATCGTTGGTACAATACCCAATTAATTGGCAACCTGTATAACCCTGTTAATTTTTAAAATAACAAAAAAAATTTGCGCAAATACAGCAATATATGTAAATTACCATTTTTTTATTTCTATGTAAAAAAGGGAATTCACTGAGACATGATTTCTAACTTACGTCTACTGTTATGGCAATTTCCGAGTCTCCTCGTGCGTCCTTCATGACTGATTGTTTGATGAACACTGAAGATGATGTCAACTCAACGTGAAGTTTGTAAACTGATGATCATGAAAAATTTTTGAAAGATTCTTCTTCTGTTTAATGTTGCTAACGTTTTTAGTCAATGAAATCGCTCTTTGATTTGTTTTTTTTAGACTTTGTTCTTTTAAATAAAATGTAGTCACTTAAATTATATCCCGTAGATTTATATACACCTCTGTAGGCCTATCTTAATCGAACTATGACGTGACGTGGGAGATGATGAATGGAGAGGTACTACCGCTAGAGAGTTGTGGGGTCCTTTGGCCAGAGAGTACTATATTGGATCCTTCTCTTTGGTTACGGCTCATTTCCCGTTTGCTACACACACTGAATGGTCTGGCCTATTCTTTACAGATTCTCCTCTGTCCTCATACACCTGACAACAATGAGATTACCAAACATTTCTTCTTCACCAAAGGGGTTAACTAATGCACTGTAATTGTTCAGTGGCTACGTTCCTCTTGGTTAAGGCAGAAGAGACCCTTAGCTATGGTAGCAGCTCTTTTAGAAGGACACTCCAAAACCAAACCGTTGTTCTCTGGTCTTGGGTGGTGCCATAGCTCTGCACCATGGTCTTTCACTGTCATCGGGTAGAGTTCTCTTGCTTGAGGGTACATTCGGGCACACACTTCTATGTAATTGCTCTTCTTGTCTTTTTTATAGTTTCTACATAAAATATTTATTCTAATGTAGTTACTGTTCTTAAAGTATTTCATATTAATTGTTAATTACTTTTTCTTGTAGTTTCCTTATTTCCTTTCCTCACTGGGCTATTTTCCTTGTTGGAGACTTCGGGCTCATAGCATTCTGCTTTTCCAAATAGGGATGTAATTTAGCAAGTAATAATAGTAATGAATTAAAGGCACAACTCACAAGATAAAGACGACAACCAAAATCTAACTGAGGCCCTTTGCACCAATAGGCGTATGAGGTAATGATGATGATGATGAAATTTTCTCAGTTCATTAGAGCTAAACATATGCTGCCTCACTGCATTTTTCATTCCTGTTTTGTATCATTTTCTTTTTAATCGATCATATTAGACCTTATTTTACATAACTATTACTGCTTCCTTTGGGTTAAGTTTATGTAATCTCGCCTGCCATTACTATTTACAAACCTTAGTTTGGTCATTTCTGCTTTTATTTTCTTCTGTTTTCTTTCAATTCCATTTGCATCTGTAATTCCTATTGCTTTCTTTAGTTCTTACTAGTAAATTTAGTCTCACTTCTTCAACTAAAAGAGATGCAGTTATTAGAGTAGTAGATTCACAACATTCTACTACTACTACTACTATAACTTTGCACTTTCAGCATCGTAAGTCCATTGGCTATATTCATAATATTTTAAATGTTTAAAATTTTCTTCTGATGGCTATACACTAGATGTTTGAAGGTTAGAGTATTGATTGTGCTTGATTCTGAAATTAAACAACCGTAGCCAAGAAATAGGTTGTAGAAAGTGGTCTAGCTTAAATATTGTATAGTAATTCATATCTGACAGTACGTTAAATCACACATTAAGTTATGCTTTAGGATATAATACTTGACATATACCCTGTTCCTGAAACTTGAAAGTCTATGGTAGACCATAAGAAAGAACACGATGTCCTCTGTGAGTTCTATTGAAGGGAGAGTGGCGGATGTGTTACAATAGCCTTCACTCCTATGATGAGTAAGAACAAAGCATCCTTAGTGGTTATTATTATTATTATCATTATTATTATTATTATTATTATGATGATGGTGGTTGTCGTGATTTTCACTTCGACAGATAATAACGTTCTTGGCCCGATGTTAAAGGCGGATAGCAAGACCTTGAAGAGGTAAGACTCCCAAAACCTTCCAGGAATCAACAAAATACAGCTACACTTTAACAATTTTAGGTAAATTTACAGTTTCATCCATTATGGGGAAACTGGAATGAAAATGTATTTGTTGCATCAGAAATAGTGTAGTTCCAACGAATTTAACGTTTATTTTGACCGCAAACCATCCGATTTAGAGATTTACTATGTAATTGGAGTTAAAACAACAAGTTGTTCCAGAATGCAGAAAGACCCTACTTCATCCCAACAATTATGGGGGACACCAGGTGGGAACCGGGGTTTTTGGGTGGGGGGGGGCATCAAATGATATTTGCAATAAATGAATACTTATCCTTCCACCACCCCTCCCTCTATACCCCTATCTAGTCCTACCGGGGGGGGGGGGGGGGGGGCTACGCCCCCCCTGCGACCCCCCCTTCGACCCCCCCCTTAAGGCCACAGTGATTTTCAGGGCACTACTGAACCTAATAAACCCACCTAACCTAGCATAGGGGCCCTGTATCCCTACCTAGGCCTACCGGGGGGGGGGGGCTGCGACCCCCCCTTAAGGCCACAGTGATTTTCGGGACACTACCGAACCTAATACAACCAGCTAACCTAGGGCCCTGTACCCCTACCTAGGCCTAGCCCCTGCGACCCCCCCCCCCCCCTTACAGCCACTACCTAACACATCCATCAAACCAAATCCAAAGTGATGGTACTGCTGTATACATCGTTATACTATCACCATTATAATATACTCTATAAATTAATGAAGCTTACCTTAAACTGTTGGTTCATAAAGATGTGTTGCTGCTTTGAGGAAAACGTGAAGCTGTTGCGAAGGTTCCTTGGCATGCAGGACAATTTTTATTTTGTAAAATTAAATTGTGTCTCTGGCACAAATACACTAGTTTTTCAACAAATTCATTGTGAGTTAGGAAACAGTCAGGACAAGAAGATGGAATTTCAACTTCTTGTGCAACATGAGATGACGTGCTTTCTATGGTCTCCATGTCTAAGAACGAAATGAAATGGCTGGGTAAGAAAATGTATTGTCGCGCTGTTGTATTGTCGCGCTGTGATTGGCCAAACATGTATGACGTCATAGTGGACAGGCGCTGTGATTGGCCAAACGTGTAAGACTTCATAGTGGACTATTTTGTCTGCGGATTATAGTGGTTACAGGGCTCATTTAAGCAAATACAAGACACAGTCAACAATAACAACAGACTTAGAAAAAATCTGGGAGGAAGACATGAGTAGCGTGAGTTTGATCGTCGATATATAAAGAACTAGGCATTTGTGACATAATATTTTACAGAAATACTACAAAAGACTTGCTTTACTCGGGAAATATATTATTATAATAGATTTCCCATAATAGATGAAACTGTAATAATACCCAATTGTTCCGTAACCGAAATACAAACCACGCTATTTACAGAGGGTTTACCTTTTAGCGCAGCTGAAATGGCGAGCCATTAGAATTTAACGAGGGTGTATTACCCCCGAGCTAGTTAGCGGGGGAGTAGGGGAGTGGTAGCTAGCTACCCCTCCCCCCCCTCACACACAGATGAATGCTCACTTTCACTTTTGGCTCGGACTGTGACAGACGTCTCTGTCTTGGTCCTCTCTTGGCAGCCATTGTTTGTTTTGTCTTTACTTAATCGCTTACTTTTCATTTACTCAATATATATGTAAACATGTTTTCATGTTTGTATACATATTTGAGTATAGAAATCAGTAAGTTTCCTTTTCAGAGTTGTGTGTGTAGTGTACGATATCTACGTGGAGTCCTCGGCAGTTAGGCCACCACGGCGTTATTTTATGGGTGGCGATCGAGTTTGACTTATGTCTTTCTCTCTCTCTCTCTCTCATGGGGTCGTTCACCCTTTTACTACGTGTTACTACGCCCTTGTAGCTTCCTTTCCGTGTGGGGGGGTTGCTACGCCGTACGTTTGTCTCAGTTAGTTTATGAATCTAATTGTAGTTGTTTTTTTTGTTTTTTTTCAGCTTGTAGAACGATACCTTTCGGGGTTTTCGTTCTTTCTTTAGTGTTCATTCATTTTTAAATTACATAATTACATAGTTACATAATTATAATTGTTATAATTCTGTTTTGGTTACAGCTCTCCTTCCGTGAGTGTAAGTGGTTGTGAGGGCACGTGCCTGTTGTGTAATTCTTGTTTCCTTTCCCTCGGGATTCCTCTTCGGAGCCTTCCCGGGGGAATGAATGTGTACTAATGTTATTTGTTTTATTTTTTTACAGTTACCGATCTAGTTCGTTTCTGTAATATGGCAACGGTGTGAGCTGTCTTGTTGAGTCCTGGGGATTCGGCTGTTGCTGCCTTCCCCCTTGTATTTTCGTCAGGGGCGTGTCTCCTTCTACTGGAAGTACTCCCGTGACGACGGACAGCTCTCCAGTTCATTTTAGAACTCTCAGGAGGCTTGCCTCCTTGGGTGGGTAACTTTCCTTCCGAGGGAAGTTTTTCCTGTCCAGGCTTGAGTTTTTCCCCTTTTGGGGGGTTCTTTTCTTGCCTTTTTTTCGTGCGACTATGCTCTTGGTGCTGAGCGATCACACCTGCAGTTTCGCTCAAGGGGCTGGGCAACTGCAGGAGCTCCTCTTCGGAGGATTGCTCCTTTTAGGTCACTGGCTGACCAGTCTCTTCTACGAAGTGTTTCTCTTTCGTTCGCGAGAGAGTACACTCATAGAGACTCCTCTTCGGAGGATTCTTCTGTTGCTGTTGCTGTTGGCCTCCCTCGCCGTAAGGCCCACCGTCTGCCTCGTCGTAAGGGCCTCTCATCTCCCTATAAGGGTGCTTGAGGCGCCTTTTTGAATCTCCGTTTGCAGCCTACAACTCCTTTTTCTTGATCTTCCGCCTTGGTGCAGATGGACAGCAGTCTGATCTCGTCTTCCGATGGGCAACGGTCTTCCCGACGGACAGCGGTCTTCTGACGGACATCAGTCTCCCGGCGGACAACGATCCCTTCGGGGCAAAGGGTTGCCTCCCACGGGGGTTCTTCCCTTGCGTGTCAGGGTTCCCCTGCGCGCCCTTCTGCTGTGTTCTCTCCTGCTCCTGCTCAGTGTTAGCGCACAGGCACTCTCCTGCTCATCAGCGCTCTCCTGTTCGTCAGCGCTCTCATGATGATCATCCCTGCTGTTCCTGTTGGTTCCTGTTATGCGCCCTGTGCGCCCACGTTCGCCCTCGCGATCTAGAACTTCGGTTCAGGTCGGGGTCAAGGACTCTTCTTCTATGCGCAGGCTTCCACGCGTTGCCTTCTGCTCGTCAGCGATCATCAGCTCGCCAGCGATCATCAGCTCGCCAGCGATCATCAGCTCGCCAGCGATCATCAGCTCGCCACCGCGTGTGTTACAGCCGGCACGCCAACGTTCTCCAACACTTCTGAAGGAACATGGTTTGCCAGCTACTAGCTCACCTGCGCATGCTGCTCACCATCGCGCGATCACCTACCTGCGGATGCTGCTCGCCATCGCGCGACCCTCAACTGCGGATGCTGCTCGCCATCGCGCGACCGCCCACCTGCGGATGCTGCTCGCCATCGCGCGACCGCCCACCTGCGGATGCGGATCGCCATCGCGCGACCGCCCACCTGCGGATGCTGATCGCCATCGCGCGACCGCCCACCTGCGGATGCTGATCGCCATCGCGCGACCGCCCACCTGCGGATGCTGATCGCCATCGCGCGACCGCCCACCTGCGGATGCTGATCGCCATCGCGCGACCCTGCGCATGCTGATCACCATCGCGCGACCCTGCGCATGCTGATCACCATCGCGCGATCGCCTACCTTGCGGATGTTGCTCGCCATCGCGCGACCCTCAACTGCGGATGCTGCTCGCCATCGCGCGATCGCCCACCTACGGATGCTGCTCGCCATCGCGCGACCGCCCACCTGCGCATGCTGATCGCCATCACGCGACCCTGGCATGCTGATCACCATCACGCGACCCTGCGCATGCTGATCACCATCGCGCGATCGCCTACCTGCGCATGCTGCTCGCGATCACTCACCTTCGCATGCTGCTCGCCAACGCACGATCGCTCACCTGCGCATGCTGCTCGACCATCGCGTCGGCATGCCACAACGCGCCATCGCCAACCTGCGCGTTAGCGCTCACCAGCTCACCACCGATGGCCTGTTGATCCATATCGCCAGCGGTCTTCCTCGCCCACGCGGCAGCGCATTTCCTCGCCATCGCGCTAACGCTTGCGTTCGCCGCCTCGGACTCGCGGTCATTCACCTGCCCACCCGCGCGACCGCTCGCCCGCGCGACCATTCGCCTGCGCGCCCGCGCGACCGTTCGCCTGCGCGCCCGCGCGACCGTTCGCCTGCGCGCCTGCGCGACCGTTCGCCTGCGCGCCCGCGCGACCGCTTGCCTGTGCGCCCGCGCGATCATTCGCCTGCGCGCCCACACGCCCATGTGCCTGCACGTCTACGCTCATGCGCGTCCGCGCCCATGCTCTCCAATGTTCGCCCGAGCGCGAACCAACGGTTTTCCATCGCGCGGACGGATGGTGTTCCGTCGCGCGAACCGTCGGCACCGTCGCGCGAACCGACGGTGTTCCGTCGCTCGAACCTACAGTGTTTCTTCGCACAAACGTCGGCTTATTTCTTGCAGTATCCATTGCTCGTCTATGGGTTATCGCTCGCCGACCACCAGCTCTCGCCCTTCCTACCACGCTCGCCCTCCTTCTGCGCTCCTTCCCTCACCTTCGTTTGCGTTCCTGCGTTACCGCGCATGGGCGATTCCACGTTCGCCCACGCGCAAATCTTTGAATTACCGTCGCGCGAGCTCCAGGACGATTGCGACCACGATTCCCAATGGGGTTTTCGCAGCATGGCCAGCCTGGCGAGTTCTTCTGGAGCGTATTTCCAGAACACGGCCTCACCCCGTAAACGCAGAGCATGGCACTTGCAAGAATAGGAGAAACTTAAGGGAGATCTGAGCAACACTCCTCTTTCCTGAACCTGGGTTAGCCCTTCCCCGTCATTCCCTGGAAGGATTTTTGGCGGGGGGGCTTTCCGTTCGAGATTTCTCCATCGGACAAGGGGTGACTGCTTACCCCTTCCTCTGGGAGCTTACCAGGTCCTTTCCCTCCTCGGTTACGGCCCGAGGTTTGGTTCAAGGAAGCTACAGGAAGATCATGGGTACTTTCCTCCTCTCGAGCTCAGGCACCTTGGCCTTTCGTCATTAAGTATCTAACTTGCGGACAAGCTCGATGTTGTACCATCTGGACGCGCTGACTGAGGGCTTCCTTCGGGTGTCTCATCTGTGGAGGTCGACGACCTCAGACACCCTTCCATCCTTGAGAAGAGTTTGTTTGTGCCCAAGGACAGAGACTTAGACAGCGGCTGTGCGGAGGAAATCGACTTCCGTTTTCACTCCTCCAAGGCGCTTTCTTCCAGACTCTGCAGGGCTTCAGCGCCCTTTTCTTTCAACCACGTCGGCCTAAGTTATCGGCTACGACAACTGGGACAAGGTGTCCAATTGCAGTTTCCTCCTGTCAGGAACAGATGGCACGGGAGGTTCCCCGGGGGGGGCATAGTCCTAAAAGGAGCGGCAGAGTTCACGAACTCTAGGATTGCAGGTTTTTCGCTGGGAAGATGCTTAAGGTTACTCATCCGAATGACAGCTTCCCGATGCCCATTCCCGCACAATCTCTGTGATCAGCCAAGGATATCGCGCCTGCCGTCTCTGTCAGCGAATTCAGTGTCTCTGAACTTCTATGCCATAGCGTCAGCAAGAGTTGCCCGGTTGGGCAGAATGATCCATACCTTAGGCGAAGATCTTCCTTAGGATCATCGACGGCTTCATCCCCGGCCTCTTCAGTCGATCCTTTCTTGTAAGGAAGGATCTGAGAGGGGATGTCCGTAGTCGACCTCTCAGCCCTGATCAAGTTTGTCGAACAAACTTCGGCCAGCGTAGACCAGCAGAATCGATCAGACTGGTAACGAGGCGACAGGACTCCTTAAACCCTGGATCGGAAGGACGGGTACTTTCAGTTTCCATTCCATCCATCTTCCTGGGAGCTCGTCGAATTCAGCCTAGACTGCAAGTATTCCTGCTTATGATGCAGTGTGGCTATCCCGCCATGGCATAGCAGGTTTGTTTTCCCAAAGAACTCTCCCTGCCTTCCTCTTGGCCGCTCAGGTGCAGGCTTCCGCCTCCTCTGCTGTTTGGAGGGCTGGTCAACTCCGGTAGGCTCGGGTTCGACCTTCTTCAGCGCCGGGACAAGCTTCTGGATGCTTACCATGAGTGTGGGCTCATGGTATTTTGCTTGGAGCCTTCTCTTCCTCTGCCTCAACATCTGGAGTATCTGGCCATGATATTGAGTCAACGGCCTTACCACGTTGGAAACCCCGCTTCTCGTCCGTCCAGCGAGGTTAAGCAACGTCGGTTCTGGTCGGTACTTGGATGGGTGACCACCTGGGGACGCCAGATTCTGTTACCACATCCTCCGAGCCTTCCTTTCAGTTGACTGTGGCAAGACTGAGGAGAGTCGCAGTACCTGTTCTCAGTCAAGCAGAGCTTTCAGCCCTACCTTGGAACGTTTCCTAGTTCTCCTTTCCTCATTGACCCGTCTATAGTCCGAACGGTCGCCTCAGGATAAGTTCCATGTGGGGCGGTCCAAGTTCCGGTGGCTTCAGGCAATGTTTAACCGGACTTCCTGGCCCCTATGGGACCAGCGGAACTATTAGACCTGCAATGGGTGTTGACCTATGGAGCCTCTTGATGGTAGTGGATATTCTCGTCCTTTCCCCACATTCTTGATGCTGTTCTCGGACTCGTCAAAGGAAAGGGGGGGGGGGCATGTTCCAGTCCAGGCCTATGGTCAAGACCTGAAGGATACCTCTCCATCATTCAGGCAGGCTTAGGGGCCTTAGTCTGGCCCCTCTACAGATCCTACAGCTCCTGCCAAGTCGCCCCGTGCGCGTCGACTTCATGATTCTGGCGTATTCTAACCAGCAGGGGACGCATTTTCACACCTTCACATCTTGCAGTAGAGGTACCGGGATGATTGAGATTCTCTCAATACCACCATCGGCTCTCTCATTCCAGGCAGGGAAATGTTCTCTCCGACTATCCGAGCAGAGCCTCGTAGAGAGAGTGTACCTGGGGGTCTTTGACCTTGGGTAACCAGCAAGTACTGGTCTGGGGGACCTGATCACGACAACTTGGAACCTCAAGCTTCCGCGGTTCTTCCCCCCAGTCTCAGACCCCGAGACTCTGGCAAGATGCATTCCGGTGATGGTGGGACAACTTCGACGCCTGCGTCTTCCCTCCTTTTTGTCTGTGGACAATGGGTCTCAACAAGACCAGGTTGTCTGTCAACCTTTCAATGGGAGAGCTCCACTGGGACTATGCGCAGAACGGTTTCTGGACCCTCTGCTTCCCCTGACGGAACTCCCGGGAGAGCTTCTCCCACGGCGCAGACTACTCAAGCAACCACACTGCGACATCTCTCCCGAACCGGGGCGTCGCTTCGGCTTCATGCCTGGAGACACTACGCCTCCTCCTCAAGAAGAGACAACCCGCTACAGTCGCGGTACGGAGGTCGCGTCATCTGCGATAGTCATCCACAGGGGTCTTCCAGGCAAAGTGAAGAGTCTAAGGTGGTTGGTGCCGTGGGAGATATACCTCTTCCCTTGAGGCCTCTTCTCCAGCAATAACGGTCTTATTGCCTTTCGGCGGGAGGAAACTCCTTTCCGCTCTCGGCAATGAAGCCTGTCGCTCAGCCTTTCCCTGACCTTCAGGCTTAAAGGAATAACTTTTTCCTGCCCGCTGGATCTATCCTCGCTCATGCGAAGCTACGATCGTCCCTGCCCTAGTCGGAGGAAGACCTCCAACTTGGAGCATGGCTCGGACTTTTAGTCCTTTAAGAGATCTTCTCAAGACCCTTTACGACAGGCCTCGGATTGTATTCCGCCTTGGGTCTCCTGCTCACTCTGGCCACGGCCAGTGTGTAAGCAATCTTCTTGGTCTCTTACGACTCCCCCCTTTCTAAGGAAGAGGGGAAGGCAACATTCAGGTTCGCTCCTGAGTTGTTGGCTAGACTCAGAATCTGGGGGTCCCGGACCTTCGGTCCAATTCATTCAAGATTTCGAGTGTCCATTCTGTATCTGATGTCCCAAGACCTTCTCTTTCTTGCTAGTAAAGGAATCGAGAGGTTAGCGCTGGGAACAGCTGCAGTTTGTCCTCAGTTGCAGCCGATTTGGGAGCACAAGGAGGACACGGGGGAGAGTCACCAGTATACCTCTTCAGCCCGGACTCAAGGACATTCATCTCGACCTGTCTCCAGACCCTCCCCCGTCACGTCGCTCTACAGCACGATGTTGGATACATCGCAACGTCCCTCGCCTTCGAGTAATACTACTCTGTGACGCAGGTGCTACAAGCTGGAGTCTGGAAGCGTCTAATGACCTTCGCAGCCCGCTTCCTGCAGGGCGTGACCCACAGGAGTCTCGATACGTTTTCTATCGCTCTGTGGTGGCTACACAACAGCTGGTCTAACCTCAGGCTCCTTTTTGGACAGGTAGCAGAAGGTTGAGGACATTGTTATCAGGTTGTAGTCTGCATGAACGAAGGAAGTATGTCTGGCTCTTATTTCTTTTTTCATCATCCCCTCTACGGGGAAGCAGCATCCTGGTCTCTGCATAGCTGACCTCGAACCTCTGCAGGTAAACCATGCTTCCTTGTGTTCCGAGTATTGAGTCAATACTGTCGCGTCCCCCATATCCTGACGAGGTGGTATTTTGAACGTCTTAACCCAGAATTCCTTCTGGAACTCCAGGTCAACTGCCTAGGACGGGTCACACTTCTTCCTTCACACACAAGCTTACGTAGGCCACGTGGTTCCTTGCAGAGCAAGGAACTTGTGAGGTGCAGGGACTCCTTTTCTCGAGTGCGACTCACTCGGATTCTGAGTCCCCGGGTAAAGCCAAAGCCAGTATGGCTGGGGACTTTCCACCCTACCTAAGGGGTAAGTCACCCTCTGTAAATAGCGTGGTTTGTATTTTGGTTACGGAACAAATGACAAATTCGAAGATAATTTGTATTTTTCCTAACCATACAAACCTTAGCTATTTACACATATTTGCCCGCCAGCCCTGTCCCCCAAGACAAGTCCTACCTCTAAGTGAAAGTGAGCATTCATCTGTGTGTGAGGGGGGGGGAGGGGTAGCTAGCTACCACTCCAATACCCCCCCGCTAACTAGCGCGGGGGTAATACACCCTCGTTAAATTCTAATGGCTCGCCATTTCAGCTGCGCTAAAAGGTAAACCCTCTGTAAATAGCTAAGGTTTGTATGGTTAGGAAAAATACAAATTATCTTCGAATTTGTCATTTTCATTACAAAAATAATTATTTAAGGCGAGGGAAATACATAATCAAACATTTACTCAACATACTAAAGAAACACGTGACTAAATAACCTCATGCGTTGCTAAAAAACTAAGTCCACACCGGACTCAAATTAAGTAAAATGAATTAATATTTCAATAGGTTGCCTCTTTAAACGGCATACCAAGACTTTCTCACGTAATCTAAAGGATAGCACTGATCCCCAATCACGAGGATCAACTAAATATACATGGATACAAATCTTACAAAACACTTGTAAAACCTATAGGGAAACCGACCTGGGTACTATAGGGGAGAGAGAGAGAGTACAATTAATAGGACTTACTTCTGCTGAGGATGTTGGACAAAAGAGACCGAGCTGAGCTCCGCAGCCCTGACAACAACTTTGTTTCCCGCGTTTTTCTGAATCTAAATTTATACATAGGATATTTTTGTCATGGTACAATAAAATGACATTAAATTCCTGAATCATAAATTACAAATGCTCGATTTATTTAACCTCCGCTCCTTCCCTACCAGGCGGTTGCTCTCTAGGTTCTAAAACAGTCTCGTATCAAACCATAGTCATTCGACTCGACGCCCGCGAGTTCTCCCAACCTTCCCTCCAATTTAACGTAACGTTGGTGGAGTTAAATGGCGGGATTTTCGAGTGATCAGTTCGAAAATTCCCGACATCCTCCACACCCCAAAATAAAGGGGCGATGAAAAGTCGGTCAATTGGGCAAGGCTGGACTCGGGGTGGGGGAGTAACTACTCCAAGACTCTGTTAGGCTCGCTGCGTAGCGCTCCGCAACGACTCGAACAGAGTATACACAATGTACAACATACAGCAATGTTACCCCGGGGCAATAAACTCTTACAGGTGTACACAAAATAATAATCCAAATGTACCTATACAACAGCTCAAATTAGGCAATGGGCCTAAGACAATCATAAGGTTGCAAAAATAGCAATAGAAATGTACTCGTGAATAATACATATAAGGAGTCAAATGGAAAGGCAATTAGGCAAGGGGCCTAAGACAAACCAGCTTTTCATTCGTGTATGAAAACAGCAGAAAATAGCAGTAGAAATGTACACATACATAATACAGACAATTCAAATGGCAAAGCAAATAGGCAATGGGCCTAAGACAAATAAAAAAATAGCAATAGAAATGCCTACATAACAATTCAAACGTAAAGGCAATTAGGTAATGGGCCTAAGACAAATCAGAAAATAGTGAAAAATAGCAATGGAAATGTATACATAACAGTTCAAATGGCGAGGCATTTAGGCAATGGGCCTAAGACAAATCAGAAAATAGCAATTGAAATGTATTCATACAATACATAAGTCAATCTGCCTTTACTCACATTAATCGATACATAAACAGATCCGATCACAAAGCATTTTGCCTTTAATCGCATTAATCGAAATAGTTTTATAGCGCTGCTACATACAGGCTATTACTTGATGGAGTACAAGAGGGAGGGGCCTGGTTCTGTACAACGCTCGGTCTGTAAGTACGAGAGACCATCCCGTCCCCGTTCTCCACACCCTACGCACTTCCAACTTCCGTAGATTCATGCACACCTTACAATCTGTTTCTCCACCCTCCCTACCTACCAGATAGGACACTCCCCTTTTTCACTCACTGTTTGCAGCTACACCTTATATCTCGTCACTTCTCAGCAGACTGTCCATCAGTTCTCGCTGCTTCGCGGCAGCCCTTCTCAATGGGCGTGTGGAACGTCCTTGTGCGTTCGTCTGCTTTGATTCTGTTTCATTTTCACTTTTCTCACTAACTGCATAGTTCTCACCTTCATCGTCGTTGTCGACCGTTCCTGTGGCTGGTTGTTGAGTTGTCGTAGCCGGTGCCATTTCCTGGTTATCCCCAGACGTCTCCACGATCCCTGGCATTCCTGCTGTCGAACTGTACGCGCCCTCTTCTCCGTCATCGCCGTCGTCGTCGTTGTCTTCTCCTCCATCATCATCCTCAGAGGGGGCTATTTCTAGGGGAACCAGGTGGCTGACAGCTCGCAGTGACTCGACACCCTCGAACAACACTTTGGCCGAACGCACGACTCCGTCGTCGTCAGGATACGTCTCCACGACACGTCCAAGAGGCCACGTAGCTCTTTTTTTATTCTCTTGTTTAACTAGCACGATGTCTCCAGGGTGCAGCTTGGAGGGTTCCCCAGACCGACAGTCGTGCCGGGCTCTCAAGGCACTCAAGTATTCCCTTCTCCACTGCTCTCTGAAGGCCTTTAAGGAATCTGTCAGTCTTAGGTAGCGATCACGTAGCCTCCGAGAGGTGAAGGTCGCGTTGAGGTGGTCGTCTGGCAAGATCGGTGCCATGAGGTGGACTTGGTGTCCTCTTAGCAAATGGGAGGGGGTGAGGACTTCATCCTCGCGCTCGTCGCCGCTGTACATAAGCGGCCGATTATTCACCACTGCTTTTGCTTCTTTCACGAGGGTTAGTACGTGGGCGTCCGGCAGGTACTTCTTTCCAATGGCTATCTGGAGGGTCCGTTTCGTTACCCCTATCAAACGCTCGAAGAACCCACCTTTCCAAGGTGCACGGGGCGTTTGAAATCGCCACTTTATGCCAGTTTTCCTCAAGAACTGCTGGACTTCATCTTCTTCGTAGAGTCCCTGAAGGAGGTGGCTGGCAGTTTTGAAAGTCTGATGGTTATCTGACATGATGAGCTGCGGGGCACCGTGTGTGGCACTAAACCGTCTTAGTGCTAACACGAATTCTTCCGCTTCCAGGGAGGGACAAAAATCAAGGTACACGGCTCTGCTAGCCATGCATGTTACGATTAGTATGTAGCCCGGCCGCGTCTCGGTCTGTATGGCTGCTGTGTGGTCCACTCCGACTGCTGTGAAGGGTTTTGTGAGAGTGATCCTTTCCTTCTGTAGGGGGGGTGGGGGTGGCTGTCTCATGAGAGGTTGGAAGGCCTGGATACATTCGGGACATTGTCGCACGGTTCGCTTCGCAATGGAACGTAGACCCGCCACCCAACATTTCTGTCGAAAGATACCCATTAGTGTATTCACCCCACAATGCAAATGTAACTGATGTAAATAATTTAAATACATCCTGACTAAATGCCCTTTGGCTGGTAAGAGAATTAACTGATCAGTTTCTTCGACTTGGGACACTCGTCCCCTAGTGCAAATAAGACTATCTATTAAGACTAGATTCAATTGTCTGACAAAATTAGCAACTTCACGAGGGGGTCTGACTCCGCCCTCTAAGTAAGCATAAACTGTAGGCAAATAATGTTTTTACTCTAATTGGACAACAATACTGAACGGATGCCATTCTATCTTTGTAAACCTTTTGATTACTTCAACAACTCTCAACAAGAATTGGAAATCTACTTCCCTTTGCAGAATTCCCCATATCTCACCCGGAGGGGAAGGATTCATTTCCTCTCTTAATTCCTGCACCGCCGCGACTGTTGTTTTTTCCTGGGTTGGATCTTCTTCCTTGCAAGGAACAGGCTTTCCCGTGGTCCTGAGGAATTCTGGACCGTTCCTCCACAGGGAGTTATCTAGCAGTTGTTGCGTCGTTGCACCTCTGGACAGGATATCAGCAGGGTTTTGTTTACTGGGGACATGCATCAAACTCAATTGACAAACCTGCTGAAGAAAAACAATCTCCGCCACTCGGTTAGATATAAAAACATTCTTGTGGTCCTTGGCCTCGGGAGATGCTACCCATGCCAACGTGACCTTACTGTCCGTCCATAGGACTACCTCTCGAGGTTCTATCAGCTCCTTGAGGGTCTTAGCTAATTTGCTGCCTAGCAACAATGCTAGCAGTTTTAGCTTTGGAATTGTCAATTTGTTCATTCCCTTCGGTGTGATCCTCATCTTGCTGGTGATTATGTTTACCTGATTGCAGTCGTCCCTAGTATATGCTACTGCGCCGAATGCCTTACTGCTGGCATCGGTGAATATATGGAGTTCTAAACCTTTCCTACCTATTGTTCTTGGAAAAGTGATTTCGCTCACGGCTTTCAAATCACTCAACAACTCACTCGCTTCTCTAGCCTTTTCTCCTTTCAACACATCATCCCAACCCACGTCATTCTCCCATAGTTGTCGGAGGAAAAGTTTTCCTCTTACAAACAATGGGCTTATCAAACCTATCGGATCGTAAATTGAGACCAACAGGGAAAGTACCCTACGCTTCGTAGGCACCCATCCCTCCCCCAACTCACAGATTTTCTTACTTTCTTTCACACACAATCGGTCTACGTCTCGGGTCCATCGCAACCCAAGCACGTTCACACTCACAGGCTCTCTCCACTCTTTTTCGCTATCAAAGGCCAAGTGATTGGATGCCCATCCTTCTAAAGGCATACCTGCCCCTGTTAAGATGTTATTAACAGACTCATGCTCCTGCTTCATGCTCTCCAGATTCTCGAAAGTGGCTAGATAATTATCGACATAAAAAGACTTTACCAAATCTGGCCTACCTTCCCCTTTGAAATGATAATTTAACACTTGTTGTAACAAAAATGGACTTGCCGTGATGCCGAACACCACGACTCTAAAGGCGAAGGTAAGCGCTCGACCTGCTGCCTCGCGCCACTGAAATCGTGTGTATTTGGCATCACGAGGATCCAACAAGACACGATGGAAGGCTTTGCTGATATCAGCTAACATGGCATATCTGTTCAACCTAAACCTTATGATTAAGTGATATGCCAATTCCACTAGATTGGGGCAAGGCAATAGGCACTCATTCAATGACTTACCACTTTTCGATTTCGCGGAAGCATTGAACACAATTCTAAGGGGGGTGGTGCGGCTATCTTTCCTGATTCCAAAGTGCGGCATATAATAACCTTCCACCTTAGGTTCCTTTACTTCAGATATAAAACCCGCTTCAATATATTTGTCTATCACTCCCTGGTATTGGTCGAAATATTCCCTATCCTTCCTGAATTTAGTTTGCAACGACTCTAACTGCGCCATAGCGTTTCTATAGTTCGTATCTGGCCTAACATCCGACCCGAATGGTAGGCTAACCTGATATCCCTCAGGTTTTTTCACAACACTTTGCGACACCTTTCGCACGGCTTCCGCCTCGCGAACGGTGTATTGCTCAGATGGGGCGATGCCAACACGGTCCAAACGCCACCATTCATCTACATCAAACTGATATGGCTCGTTCATGATTTTGCACACACTG
This sequence comes from Palaemon carinicauda, assembly GCF_036898095.1. Lineage (NCBI taxonomy): Eukaryota > Metazoa > Arthropoda > Malacostraca > Decapoda > Palaemonidae > Palaemon > Palaemon carinicauda. The sequence continues at coordinate 9,913,330 of NC_090736.1, read as the reverse complement.
AGCGTTCTTACCTGTTCAACCTTTTCCCCTTGGACTAGCCAATGCAACACCTTCCCATATGGGGACATACCATTATGAGTCAGGAAAAGATTGATCCCATCCACTTTCTCAACACCTATAATAAAATAGCTAAAATAATCAGCCCCTACTAATATGTGTACATTTTTCATGGTATCTGATTGGTTTGCTGGATCGGCTAACGTGACTCCCTTGCTCAACAGATGCTGTCTGACTTTTACATAACCAGCGTTATGTATCGGGACGTCCACGTGTTCGTGTGCCACTAACTTCATTCTCACTGATCTTTTTCCCAACTCAACCCTACAACTCACTACATTGTACTGTCCACTTATTTCCGCGGAGCCGAATGGAGCTATATTCAATGACAATTTCCCTACCACCGGTAGGCCTAATTGACTCTCGATTTTCGCTGATATGAAGCTTCTTTGGCTCCCGGAGTCAAGGAATAGGCGGACTCGCTTGCTACCTTGTTTTCGATATATGTCTGCCATCGCGGTTGGCAAGAGGGTACATGAGAGGTCTACGTACATCAGATTTCTGTGCAATCTTTGTGCTTTTGCATGGTTTAGATTCTACTTTAACTTTGGATGGACGGGGGGCAGTTTCGTGCTGTGTAGGCGTCGTATTTACTACGGGGCGGGACGTTGTTAATTGACTATTGCTACTATTGGGGTTAGATTGCGGTCGTCTTCCCGCATTGTGATCATCGCAAAATGTTATTTTTATTAATAAAATAAATTTTTGAATATACTTACCCGGTGATCATATAAGCTGTCAGCTCTGCTGCCCGACAGAAAAACCTAAGGACAAAATACGCCAGCGATCGCTATACAGGTGGGGGTGTACATCAACAGCGCCATCTGTCGAGCAGGTACTCAAGTACTCCATGTAAACACAGAACCAATTTTCTCCTCGGTCCACTGGGTCTCTATTGGGGAGGAAGGGAGGGTCCTTTAATATATGATCACCGGGTAAGTGTATTCAAAAATTTATTTTATTAATAAAAATAACATTTTTCAATATTAAACTTAGCCGGTGATCATATAAGCTGATTCACACCCAGGGGGGTGGGTAGAGACCAGCATTACATGTTTACATTATTAAGAGCTAAGTATTTTGTATTTCATTTTAGCAGTTATTCAAAATAACAAACATAAAATAAATAAGTACCTGGTAAGGAAGTCGACTTGAACAATTACTCTGCCTTTTTAAGTACGTCTTCCTTACTGAGCCTCGCGATCCTCATAGGATGCTGTGCGACTCCTAGGAGCTGAAGTATCAAGGGTTGCAACCCATACTAAAGGACCTCATCAAAACCTCTAATCTAGGCGCTTCTCAAGAAAAGAATTTGACCACCCGCCAAATCAACCAGGATGCGAAAGGCTTCTTAGCCTTCCGGACAACCCAAAAACAACAATAAAAAACATTTCAAGAGAAAGATTAAAAAGGTTATGGAATTAGGGGAATGTAGTGGTTGAGCCCTCACCCACTACTGCACTCGCTGCTACGAATGGTCCCAGGGTGTAGCAGTTCTCGTAAAGAGACTGGACATCTTTAAGATAAAAAGACGCGAACACTGACTTGCTTCTCCAATAGGTTGCGTCCATTATACTCTGCAGAGATCTGTTTTGTTTGAAGGCCACTGAAGTTGCGACAGCTCTAACTTCATGTGTCCTTACCTTCAGCAAAGCATGGTCTTCCTCATTCAGATGGGAATGAGCTTCTCGTATCAACAGTCTAATATAATAGGAAACTGCATTCTTCGACATAGGTAAAGAAGGTTTCTTAATAGCACACCATAAAGCTTCTGACTGTCCTCGTAAAGGTTTAGTTCGTTTTAAATAGAACTTAAGAGCTCTAACAGGGCACAAGGCTCTTTCTAGTTCATTTCCAACCAAATTAGAAAGGCTTGGAATATCGAACGATTTCGGCCAAGGACGAGAAGGTAGTTCGTTTTTGGCTAGAAAACCAAGCTGCAAAGAACATGTAGCCGTCTCAGATGAAAATCCGATGTTCCTGCTGAAGGCGTGTATCTCACTGACTCCTTTAGCTGTAGCTAAGCAGACGAGGAAAAAAGTCTTTAAAGTGAGATCTTTAAAGGAGGCTGATTGTAGCGGCTCGAACCTTTCTGACATAAGGAATCTTAGTACCACGTCTAAATTCCAACCTGGTGTGGCCAAACGACGCTCCTTCGAGGTCTCAAAAGACTTAAGGAGGTCCTGTAGATCTTTGTTGTTGGAAAGATCTAAGCCTCTGTGACGGAAGACTGCTGCCAACATGCTTCTGTAACCCTTGATCGTGGGAGCTGAAAGACATCTTACCTTCCTCAGATATAAAAGGAAGTCAGCTATTTGAGTTACAGAGGTACTGGTTGAGGATACTGATACCGACTTGCACCAGCTTCGGAAGACTTCCCACTTCGACTGGTAGACTCTAAGAGTGGATGTCCTCCTTGCTCTAGCAATCGCCCTGGCTGCCTCCTTCGAAAAGCCTCTAGCTCTCGAGAGTCTTTCGATAGTCTGAAGGCAGTCAGACGAAGAGCGTGGAGGCTTGGGTGTACCTTCTTTACGTGTGGCTGACGTAGAAGGTCCACTCTTAGCGGAAGAGTTCTGGGAACGTCCACAAGCCATTGCAGTACCTCGGTGAACCATTCTCTCGTGGGCCAGAGGGGAGCAACCAACGTCAACCTTGTCCCTTCGTGAGAGGCGAACTTCTGCAGTACTTTGTTGACAATCTTGAACGGGGGGAATGCATAAAGGTCTAGATGGGACCAATCCAGTAGAAAGGCATCTATATGAACTGCTGCTGGGTCCGGGATTGGCGAGCAATAATTTGGGAGTCTCTTGGTCATTGAGGTTGCAAAGAGATCTATGGTAGGTTGGCCCCATGTGGCCCAAAGTCTCTTGCATACATTCTTGTGAAGGGTCCATTCTGTTGGGATGATTTGACCCTTCCGACTGAGGCGGTCCGCCATGACATTCATGTTGCCTTGAATGAACCTCGTTACTAGAGACAGGTTTAGATCTCTTGACCAGGTGAGGAGGTCCCTTGCGATCTCGTACAACTTCAGAGAATGGGTCCCTCCTTGCTTGGAGATGTAAGCCAAGGCCGTGGTGTTGTCGGAGTTCACCTCCACCACCTTGCCTAGAAGGAGGGACTTGAAGCTTTTCAAGGCCAGATGAACTGCCAGTAGCTCCTTGCAGTTGATATGTAACGCTCTTTGCTCCGAGTTCCAGGTGCCCGAGCATTCCCGACCGTCTAATGTCGCACCCCAGCCCGTGTCCGATGCGTCCGAGAAGAGAACGTGGTTGGGGGTCTGAACAGTCAGTGGCAGACCCTCTCTGAGGTTGATGTTGTCCTTCCACCAGGTCAATGATGACTTCATCTTCTCGGAAATAGGGATCGAGACCGCTTCTAGCGTCTTGTCCTTTCTCCAGTGAACAGCCAGGTGAAATTGAAGGGGACGGAGGTGCAGTCTCCCTAACGCAATGAACTGGTCCAGTGATGAAAGCGTCCCTATCAGACTCATCCACTGTCTGACTGAACATCGGTCCTTCATTAGCATGTTCTGGATGCATCCTTGGGCTTGACTTATTCTGGGGGCCGACGGAAAAGCCCGAAAAGCTTGACTGTGAATCTCCATCCCTAGGTACACTATAGTTTGGGATGGGACCAGTTGGGACTTTTCCATATTGACCAGGAGACCCAATTCCTTGGTCAGATCTAGAGTCCACTTTAGATTCTCCAGACAGCGACGACTGGACGAAGCTCTTAAAAGCCAGTCGTCCAAATAGAGGGAGGCTCTGATGTCTGCTAAATGCAGGAATTTGGCAATATTCCTCATCAGTTTCGTAAAGACAAGAGGCGCCGTGCCTAGGCCAAAGGACAGGGCTTGAAATTGGTAGACAACCTTCCCGTAAACGAACCTTAGAAAAGGTTGGGAATCTGGGTGGATGGGGACGTGAAAGTAAGCGTCCTTGAGGTCTAAAGAGACCATCCAGTCTTCCTTCCTGACCGCTGCTAGAACAGACTTTGTCGTCTCCATGGCGAACGTCTGCTTGGTGACAAAGACATTCAGAGCACTGACGTCTAGCACCGGTCTCCACCCTCCTGTCTTCTTTACCACTAAGAAGAGACGGTTGTAGAAGCCCGGGGATTGATGGTCCCGGACTTTGACTACCGCTCCCTTTTCTAGTAAGAGAGACACCTCTTGCTTCAAAGCTAGTCGCTTGTCCTCCTCTCTGTACCTGGGAGAGAGGTCGATGGGAGTCGTTGCTAGAGGGGGCTTGCGCAAGAATGGGATCTTGTACCCCTCTCTGAGCAACTTCACAGATTGTGTATCTGCGCCCCTGTTCTCCCAGGACTGCCAGTAGTTCTTGAGTCTGGCTCCCACTGCTGTCTGAAGAAGGTGGCAGTCAGACTCTGCCTCTAAAGGACTTGGTACCTTTCTTCTTGCTCCCACGTTTCCCTTCGGCACGAGCACTTCCTCTGCTGGAGGCTCTGCCACGAAAGGGCGGAATAAATCTTGACGCTGGAGTATCCATCCTGGGTCTAGACACGGAAGGCAAAGGGGTGGCTTTCCGTGCAGATGACGTAACTAGGTCATGCGTGTCTTTTTGAATCAAGGAGGCAGCAATCTCCTTGATCAACTCCTCTGGGAAAAGGCACTTCGAGAGAGGAGCAAACATGAGCTCCGACCTCTGACATTGTGTTACTCCAGCTGACAAGAAGGAGCAAAGGTTTTCTCGTTTCTTGAGGACCCCGGAAACGAACGAAGCCGCAAGCTCACTGGAACCGTCCCGTATGGCCTTGTCCATGCAGGACATAACGAGCATGGAAGTTTCCTTGTCAGAAGGGGAGGTCTTCCTGCTCAACGCACCCAAACACCAGTCCAAAAAGTTAAACACTTCGAACGCTCTGAACACTCCTCTCATCAGATGATCTAAATCTGAAGGAGTCCAACAAATCTTGGAGCGTCTCATGGCCAGCCTGCGGGGAGAGTCTACTAGACTTGAGAAGTCGCCCTGGGCAGAGGCAGGAACTCCCAAGCCGAGAACTTCTCCCGTGGCATACCAGACGCTCGATCTGGAAGCGAGTTTCGCAGGGGGAAACAAGAATGCTGTCTTCCCCAGGTGCTTTTTGGACTGCATCCAATCTCCCAACACCCTTAAAGCTCTCTTGGACGAGCGGGCGAGGACGAGCTTCGTAAAGGCAGGCGCGGATGACTGCGTGCCTAAAGCGAACTCAGATGGAGGTGAGCGTGGGGCCGCAGAAACAAACTGATCTGGATACAAGTCCTTGAATAGTGCAAGTACTTTTCTAAAGTCCAGGGAGGGAGGCGTGGTCTTGGGTTCGTCGATGTCCGTGTGCGGGTCGTCAAGGTGTGCAGCGTCGTCATCATCAGAGAGTCCATCGTCTGAATGCTGAAGAGGAAGCGGCAAAGGAGTAGGCATTGGCTGGTCTGCTGAGTCCGGCAGCACGGGTGCATGCGTGACTGCACTGGACGCAACGTCATGAAACTGTTGGTCAGTCTGAGAGCAGGCAACAACCATAGCTGCGCGGGGGCGCAAAGCGTCTACTCCCGACTGTATAGTCTGCTGTGGGCGAGTAGGGGTAACCACAGTGGGTTGCGGAGGTTGACGCACCGCGTCAAAACAAAACAACTTAGGTTGTTGTTGTTGTAACTCGCGAACATCAACGGAGGGTTCCGTGCGTCGGCGAACGTCAACATGCGGCTGGCAGGGTACAGTGCGCATGGGTGGCAGGACTCTCACAGCTGGAGTGCGGGAGAAGGTAGCCTCAGCGTCAACTGGACGCACAACCGTGGTTGGTTGTAGGCTAACGGGTGCAGCGTCAACCTTCTCCGCACGAAAGTCCTGCATTAACGATGACAACTGTGTCTGCATGGACTGCAGCAAAGCCCACTTAGGGTCTACAGTAGCAGGTGCGGCAACAGATGGTGTTACTGCCTGTTGCGGTACCGCTTTGCCTCTCTTAGGAGGTGTGCAGTCATCTGAAGACTGCAGCGAGTCCGAACTGACCCAGTGGCTACAACTGGGCCGTTGGACTTGCGCGGAAGGGACCTTGCGTTTGAGAGGTCGTGAGACCTTGGTCCATTGTTTCTGCCGAGAAACATCTTCCGCAGACGAGGAATAAATGGGCTCTCTCGTCTTCTTGTGGGTGGGGCGATCTTGGCAAGATACGTCCGAAACCACGGAGGGAACGTCTGTCCGCTGATTAGAGCCTGTCGAACCCTTTGGTCGTACGACATTGCTTCTCCCCTGGGCTTGGGAGCTTGCAAGAGGTCCCGGACTGGGAGGACGACAGGCACGAACAGACGCACCCTCAAGCGCAACACTAACACTTTTCACAACACTTCCACTCACTAGGTCACTACCCACTGCACTCTTACCCTTCAACTCCCTGACGTCTGCCATGAGTTGGTTACGGTCACTCGCCAATGACTCGACTCTCTCACCCAGAGCCTGGATGGCACGCATCATATCTGCCATCGAAGGTTGTTGAGTGCTAGAAGGGGGATCAGGAGCAACCACTACAGGGGAAGGAATAGGTTGTGGGGCATGGGGAGAGGAAAAATCAACTGAGCGAGATGAACTCCTCCTGATTCTATCTCTCTCTAGCCTACGTGAATATTTAAGGAATTCGAGAAAATCGAATTCCGAAAGCCCAACGCATTCCTCACACCGATCTTCCCATTGACAGGATTTACCCCGACAATTGGAACAAATGGTGTGCGGATCGATAGAGGCCTTCGGAAGACGCCTTGAACAGTCCCTAGCACTACACTTCCTGTATTTAGGGACTTGAGAAGGGTCAGCCATCTTGAATTAGTCAAAGGGGAAATTCAAAATCTATCCAAGTCGTCAACAAATAATCCAAAATTCAATCAAAGAATGCAAGGAAGTATTGAAGATAACCTCTGCAAAGCGAAAGCTAATAACTAGAAATGAGTACTTCACCAAAATCTGTGAAAATCAATCCAGTAAGCAACAGCGTATTTAGTAGGTCTTGCCGGTGGCACGACAGAGAGAAAATTGGTTCTGTGTTTACATGGAGCACTTGAGTACCTGCTCGACAGATGGCGCTGTTGATGTACACCCCCACCTGTATAGCGATCGCTGGCGTATTTTGTCCTTAGGTTTTTCTGTCGAGCAGCAGAGCTGACAGCTTATATGATCACTGGCTAAGTTTAATATTGAAAATTGCGGTGTGGTGTTTGGCATTACAAATTTTGCAAGAACTTTGGATGGGACATTTATCACTACGATGACCTGACTTTGTACAATTAAAGCAAAGGCCCCTTTTAAGCAAAATGCGACGTCTGGCAGCTACGTCAGTTACTTGGCGACATCCGTGAGGCGGGTGCCGTTCGCTACAAAATGGGCAAGAATTATTGTGTATAGGTGTGGATTTCGGTCTTAGACTGTTGTCTTTTCTTTTATCATACTCGAGTTTGTCGCCTCTTTGCAACGCATCATCTTCGAGCATTCTTATAATGAAGTCTATTGCGTCAAAAAACTCATCTAACGTATAATCACATTTTCTCAAATGCTCGACCACTTTCCAATAGAGCTTTCCCTCTGACAATTTTTGATTTATGAGACTCATGACCATGCCCTGGCCTATATCGTCTTTACTCAACCTTTTAATTTGTTCAATTATAATAGTTAACTTGAAACGGAACCTTTTGAGCTCTGCGGGGTCTAGTGATGGCACAAATATGTTAGCTAATTTTCGGTGCAAAATCACGAGCGTCTGATGTACGTTACCATATTGTTTGTCTAGTAGATCTAACGCTATTCTATAGTTCGCGGCGGTTACACTTAAAGATTTTACGACTCTAAGCGGCTCTTTGTCCAATGTCCCCAGCAAATAGGTAAATTTAGATACATCATCTAAATCGGCTCTTCTGTCAACATGAATCGTGAAAAGTTCACGATACGAAGCATATTCCTGCACTTCCCCTTCAAACGTGGGGAGAGGCAGTGGTTTCAACCTGGGGAGAGCAACATTCAATGTTGAAGTGCTTTTCACTTGGTCTATACGATTGTATAGAAGGGTAGAAGCACGTGTAGCTTCACCCAGCGTGTGCCTGATTCGGGCTTCAAAACTAGGTTCTAGTTTTACATGCTGATTTTTGTACAGCATTCTCAGCTGTCTGACCTCTTCCTGGAGTTCCGTTACTAGATTCCGATAGACGGACTCAGAATACAGTGAACCCTCGTTTATCGCGGTAGATAGGTTCCAGTCGCGGCCGCGATAGGTGAAAATCCGCGAAGTAGTGACACCATATTTACCTATTTATTCAACATGTATATTCAGACTTTTAAAACCTTCCCTTGTACATAGTACTGTTAACAAACTACCCTTTAATGTACAGAACACTTAATGCATGTACTACAGTACCCTAAACTAAAACAGGCACAAATATTAAAGGTGATTTTATATCATGCATTTCCTAAACATGCTAAAAAGCACGATAAAAAATGGCAACCAATGTTTTGTTTACATTTATCTCTGATCATAATGTAGAAACAAACTGGAGGTAGAGCTTTGCTTATTACCCAGACATATTTCCCATACTTTTCCCTTAGAACTACATCACATCTTCCTACTTTAGATATATATATATATATATATATATATATATATATATATATATATATATATATATATGTGTGTGTGTGTGTGTGTGTATATATATATATATATATTTATATGTATACACATATACATACCTACATATATACATAAATACATGCATACATATATATATATATATATATTACTGTATATATATGGGTTATGGAAAAAATCCGCGAAGTGGTGAATCCGCGATGGTCGAACCGCGAAGTAGCGAGGGTTCACTGTATGTCTCAATTAGCGCTCGTTGTGTTTCACTAAGCAAGTCTGTTACTAGGTCCATCGACGCCTCGATGTGCACAATCGTGGCCACTGCCATTTTGACTACTTTACTTTTATTTCGGGAGTTTGGCAAACTCGGATCAGAATTAGGTTCAAGTTACAAGGATGGGGGCACTAACAAGACCAGACATGTGGTCGATCGCACATCGGGACGTTGAGGACCTTAATTGTCAGTCTCTCTCTCTCTCTCAAAAGCTCATATTTTATTGAATTCCTATCTGGCTCTGGGAGGCACTTGCTATCCGGTTCGAAGGACCAGTTGTCGTGATTTTCACTTCGACAGATAATAACGTTCTTGGCCTGATGTTAAGGGCCGATAGCAAGACCTTGAAGAGGTAAGACTCCCAAAACCTTCCAGGAATCAACAAAATACAGCTACACTTTAACAATTTTATTACAAAAATAATTATTTAAGGCGAGGGAAATACATAATCAAACATTTACTCAACATACTAAAGAAACACGTGACTAAATAACCTCATGCGTTGCTAAAAAACTAAGTCCACACCGGACTCAAATTAAGTAAAATGAATTAATATTTCAATAGGTTGCCTCTTTAAACGGCATACCAAGACTTTCTCACGTAATCTAAAGGATAGCACTGATCCCCAATCACGAGGATCAACTAAATATACATGGATACAAATCTTACAAAACACTTGTAAAACCTATAGGGAAACCGACCTGGGTACTATAGGGGAGAGAGAGAGAGTACAATTAATAGGACTTACTTCTGCTGAGGATGTTGGACAAAAGAGACCGAGCTGAGCTCCGCAGCCCTGACGACAACTTTGTTTCCCGCGTTTTTCTGAATCTAAATTTATACATAGGATATTTTTGTCATGGTACAATAAAATGACATTAAATTCCTGAATCATAAATTACAAATGCTCGATTTCTTTAACCTCCGCTCCTTCCCTACCAGGCGGTTGCTCTCTAGGTTCTAAAACAGTCTCGTATCAAACCATAGTCATTCGATTCAATGCCCGCGAGTTCTCCCAACCTTCCCTCCAATTTAACGTAACGTTGGTGGAGTTAAATGGCGGGATTTTCGAGTGATCAGTTCGAAAATTCCCGACAGTGATGATTATTATTATGATGAGATGGGTAAAATTTGAGTAGTCCCCCACCCAACCATTTTAATGTTCTGTTATTATCTTCTGCAAAAAATATCGTTTTCACCACTACCCTACATAATCCCAAAAAGTAATGGTTGAACGCAAGGGGGATTCCGGGTTTTGAGAGGATTAAAATGGAAACTAACGAATTATGGAAGATAACAGCAGAAACTAACAAAAAAAAAAAAAAGAAAACTAACAGAAAAATGGTTTTTCATGCTGAAGTGGCAGGATGGAGCAATGGTATTTTACTGTATTACAGGGCAATGTAACCTAGGAAAAAACTACTTTTTCTTATAGAAAAAATTACGCTGTACAGTAAAACTTTACCGAAACAACTACGGACTGATTGCCGCATTTATTTGTAGCACCTTTTTCATTTGAACACTTTTCTCTCGAATTCTGTTTTCTTTCAAGCTCAGTTAACTTTTGAACAGCTTCTCAATCTTTAACATGGTCCAATTTTAAAAGGGAAACAAGCACAAGAACACCACCTAACCTAGGGTTCCCCACCTAACCTAAGAGCTGTATCCTTACCTACCAGGGTGGGGGGCCAACCCATTTAGTCTGTATTGTCTTATCTTAATAGTTAGAATCATGCTTATGTTTATGAATTACGGTATAGCAAACGTAGATTCGAGGAATCCTCTCCTTTTTACAACGTGTCCGGTCCTCTCCGGAGTAGTCTTCACCACACGGGATTTAGTGGGGATTATGGACTTGTCAATTTCTTTTCCTAATCCTCATTGTGGACCATCAGAGTGTGAAGTTGGTTACTTCTGGCAGCAGACCTTGTCCCAGCAGACTCTTCTTTCCCAGAAGACTTGTCTCTTCCAGAAGTCTCGTCTCTTCCAGAAGTCCCGTCTCTTCCAGAAGTCTCGTCTCTTCCAGAAGTCTCGTCTTGAATGGGAGTATTGTCTCGCCCAGCATGACTTGTCTCGCCTTCAAGACTCATCTCACCCAGCTGACTCGCATCACCCACGATCACCTGACAGCTTGTGATCACCCACTTTTGCCCGACAGCTCGTGATTGCCCATGGTCTCTCGTCAGCATCGCCCGTTGGCTTGCTATTGCCTGTGATCGTTTGTCAGCCCTTGATTGCCTGTCAGCTCGCCATCACCCACGATCGCACTCAGTTCTCACATCAGCCCGCCATCACCTGTCAGCTCACAATCTCCTGTCGGCTTCTGATCGCCTGAAAGCTCATGATCGCCTGTCAACTCTCTTCCAGGTTCCTGGTGTTCCACCAACCTCTTCCAGTGCCGGACGTTTTCCTCTACTCATAATGGCTTGCACTTCAGGACCTACAACAAGGCAACATCGACCACCTCGTGTCCAGTCGTCTTATGCCTCTACAGGCAGCTTGTCACAACCTCTAGTAGTGACCATTATTTATTGTCACAGCACTGCACAGCTCGCTACTTTCTTTCTGAGGTAAAGTTGCCCTCTGCCTTTAATGAATAGCTCTTCTCGCTTGTGGGTAGCATCGCCGACAGCCACTGAAGAATCTCGGATTCCTCGACTCTTGGTGTGATTTTTTCCAACTTTGTTTGACAGAGAACTTCTCTGGTGAGGATTGCAGAACTCTACTGGTTGCGATCCTCACTTCAAGCAAGAACACTGCTCCTCCCAGCGAGAGACTCCTTCTCTTTTTATCTTCCACAGGGCACTCAAGAGCTTTGGCTTCTATGATCGTTTCGAGTCTCCTTGCTAGTCTCCTGCTAGATGACACAGAATTTCATCCTTCGGTTTCTTCGCGTTACACTACTTCAGTAGTGCTTCCTACAACATACAGTTGAGGGAGTTTAGCCCACACTCCCTTCTTGGAACCTAACTCAGCACTCACCATCGATGGGAAGGATAAAGCACAAGTGTCAACCTTGGTGCTTAATACCTCACTCGCCACTTTGAACTTGTTTGTTCAGCACTAACTTTGGTTATTTATACAGATTATACTTAAGGCAAAGCTGAAAGACGTAGTCATAAGACTTTTAAGCAATGTATAACTGCCGACCCACTACAGTAGTTAGCGGGGGTGAGTAGCCAGCTACCCTGCTCACACACACACCAGTGTTGTCTCCTCACTTTTGCTTTTGGCTCAACTGTTCAAAATTGCCATTTGAATTATTTTTTAAACATTTAACTTAGCCGGTGGATATATATATATATATATATATATATATAGCTAGCGTCTCCTACGGTCCGGCAGCAAATTCAAAACTCGCGGGCGATCGAAGGTTGGGTAGCTGGGTGTACACTAGCGCCACCACTTGCCAGGATACTATAACTATTGCTAACATCCTCAGTTCTTCTCTGCCGGCTGTGGCATAAACATTGTTTTCTTGCTCGCACTGACCTCAAGTTTTCTACAGTTTGGTGAAGTACTTGTTTTGGTTTATGGCTTTCGCTTGGTTGGTTATTCTTTCGACTGTTCTTGAACCCTTTTTTGATTTGACCGTTATTGACCCTTGCTTTGTTTTTTATCTCTTTCTGGACATTCCAATATGGCTGACCCTTCCCCTGTGTATAGGAAATGTGCTAAAGGCTGTAACAGGCGCCTTCCAAAGGCTTCCATCGATCCCCACTCTATTTGTATTAATTGTAGAGGTAAGATTTGTCAATTGGGGGATTGATGCGATGAATGTGTCATTTTGTCAGATAATGAGTGGTTAGAGTATGAAAAATATACTTGTAAATTAGAGAGAGATAGGGTAAGAAGAAGCTCTTCTCTTTCTCAAGAATTTTCCTCTTCCCATGTCCCTGAACCTTGTCCTCCCCCTGTAGTGGTAGTTTCAGAACCTCCTACTAGCACTAACGAGCCTTCACTGAAGGACATGATGAAGGCTATTCATGCCCTTGGTGCCAAGGTCGAATCGCTGGCTACGGATAGAAACCAGCTTATGTCCGATGTGAAGTTTTTAAAAAGTGCAAGTGTTAGTGCGAAAAGTGTTAAAAATGTGTTCAGTGTTGTGGAGGGTTCGTCTGTTCGTACTTGCCGTGCATCCAGTCCGAGACCTCTTTCAAGCTCCCCAACCCCTGGGAGAAGGAATGTCAAAAGACCAAAGGGAACGATAGGTGTTAAACCACGAACAGACGTTCCCTCACGAGTTGCAGACGTTACTCCTCACGATCGTCCTTATTATAAGAGAGACGAGACTAAGTTCTCCTCATCCTCCGATGACGTTCATGTTAGTAGGAAATCCTGGCGTCAGGTTTCACGACCTCTTAAGAGGAAATTGGTTCCTTCAGAACAAAGTCAACGTCTTGGCTGCAGTCACTGGAGCAGCCCGGAACGTATACCTTCATCAGAGGAAGGTTCGCCTGCTAAACGTTCTTTTTTTAACATCAGATTTTGTGGCTCCGGAGGCCCCTTCACAGAGTCACGGTGCCGTTGTTTTGTCTGGGCGTTCCAGACGTGACGTGAGTGCTGCTGCTCCCGTTATTAGTGCTGACGTTCCCGACGTCATGTTCTGATCCTTGTGTTCAAGATCCTAACTTTAGTGTGTTGCAGGACATGCCGTCGAAGCTGTCCACCTTAATGCAGGCCTACGGTCTTGCTCCTGTTCAACAGGAACCCTTGCTTGCGGAGCGTCACGGTTCCGCTAAGCGTGACTCAGTTTATCAGTCATCTAAGCGTGAGGCTTTACGTCACGCTGACGTGATCCCTAGTGTTAACCTTGCTTTCAAACGTGACGCTGATCGCCAACCTCGACGTGACGTCGAGCGTCGGTCTTTACAGTCCAGCCGTGACGTTGAGCTTCAGTCACTGCAGTCACGACGTGACGTTGAACGTCAGACACTGCAGTCACGACGTGACGTCGAACGTCAGTCACTGCAGTCACGACATGACATCGACCCTCCTGCCTTGCCTGTTACTCATCGACAGGTTGATGTAGGCTGCCAAGCTTTGCCTTCTCGACCTTCTTTGGATTCGCCTTCTCGCAAGAATATCGTTCTGTCAGATGAAGTTTACTCTGAGGAGGAAGCTGATGATCCTCTTTCCACTAACGTACCGTTGGGGATCCTGTCGGAAGAAGAGGAACCTAGAGTTGCCCAACAATCTCTAGATTTTAAGAAAATAATGACTGTTTTTAAAGAAGTTTTTCCGTCTCATTTTGTTACTGCTGCCCCACGTTCACCACCTTCAGAATTCACTTTAGGCTTGACTGCTACAGCTCCCTCTTATACGAAGTTAGTGCTCTCTCGATCTTCTAAGAGGGCCTTGCGTCTGCTAGGAGACTGGTTGGAGACCAAAAGAAGTCTTGGAAAGTCTTCCTTTGCCTTCCCTCCATCTAAACTTGCTTCTTGTTCGAGCGTCTGGTATGACACAGGAGAAGTTCTCGGCTTGGGAGTACCTGCCTCTGCCCAGAGGGACCTCTCAAGCCTGGTAGACTCTCCTCGTCGTCTAGCCATGAGACACTCCAAGGTGTTGTGGACTACTTTGGAGCTTGACCATCTACTCAAGGGAGTCTTCCGGGCATTCGAAGTCTTCAACTTTTTGGATTGGTCGTTGGGGGCCTTGAGCAAGAAGGTATCACCTTCTAATAATGATGCTGTCATCCAGATTATGTCCTGTATGGACAAGGCTATAAGAGACGGATCTAACGAACTTGCTACCATTTTTACTGCAGGTGTACTGAAGAAGAGGGAGTCATTGTGCTCGTTCCTTTCCATGGGAGTTACTCCGTGTCAGAAGTCGGAGCTCCTTTTTGCTCCTCTTTCGCGTGCACTGTTTTCCCAAGATCTTATCAAGGATATAGCGTCTTCTCTTGCCTTGAAGGATACTCATGATTTAGTTGCTAAAACAGCTCGCAAAGTTTTGCCATCATCTTTCTCCATCAGCAAACTAAAGTTAGATACCCCTGCTTCCAGATTTATTCCTCCCTTTCGTGGCAGAGCCTTCAACAGAGGCAACTCTCGTTCTGACGGAAGACGAGGTAAGAGAAGGGGGGCCAGATCCAGCCGTGGCAGAATCTGACTGCCCACAGCTTCAGACAGCAGTAGGGGCCAGATTGAAGAACTTCTGGCAGGCATGGGAGAGAAGGGGAGCGGACCAATGGTCTGTCCTCTAGTTGAAGGAGGGTTACAAAATTCCTTTGGTAAGGAAACCTCCTCTTGTTCGAAATCCCATAGATCTCTCTCCCAGGTATCGAGAGGAAGCAAAAAGACAGGCCTTACAACTTCAGGTGTCTCTTTTGTTAGAAAAGGGGGCGGTGGTGAAGGTCTTGAACCATCAATCTCCAGGCTTTTACAACCGTCTCTTCCTGGTTCCAAAGAACACAGGAGGTTGGAGACCAGTGCTAGATGTGAGTGCGCTCAATGTGTTCATATTGAAAAGAAAGTTCATTGTGAAAACTTCCAAATCTGTTTTAGCAGCAGTAAGGGAAGGCGACTGGATGGTCTCTCTCGATCTCCAGGACGCTTACTTCCATATCCCTATCCATCCGACCTTCCAACGTTATCTAAGGTTCATGTATGGGAAAGAAGTGTACCAGTTTCGAGCTCTGTGCTTCGGCCTCAGAACTGCTCCTCTAATATTTACAAAGCTCATGTGGAATGTAGCGAGCTTCCTACATTCGTCAGGTGTCAGAGCCTCCCTTTACTTAGACGACTGGTTAATCAGGCCGTCATCATTAAACCGTTGTCTGAAGGATCTCAAATGGACGTTGGACTTAGCCAAGGAATTAGGTCTCCGAGTAAACAAAGAGAAGTCACAACTGACTCCGTCCCAAACTATTCTCTATTTGGGGATGGAGATATGGAGTCTAGTTTTTCGGGCTTTTCCATCGCCCACAAGACTAGAGCAAGCTCTCTTAAAGATTCATCATTATCAGAAGAAGAGCAGTTGTTCTGTAGGATTATGGATGAGCCTGTTGGGAACTCTATCGTCCCTGGAGCAGTTTGTCTCCCTGGGAAGACTCAACTTACGCCCTCTCCAGTTTCATCTCAACCAACATTGGGACAAGGAGAAGGGCTTGGAAGCAGTTTCCATTCCACTCACGAACACAGTCAAGACTTGCCTGAAATGTTGGGACGTCAACCTCAGACTTCAGGAAGGTCTCTCGCTTGCCCACAAGAACCCAGACCATGTGTTATACTTAGACGCCTCGGACTTGGGGTGGGGAGCAACTCTAGGTAAACTAGGGTGCTCGGGTCTTTGGTCCAAAGACCAGGTAAAGCTTCATATAAACAACAAGGAGCTACTGGCGGTTCATCTGGCCTTGCAAAGTTTTGAAGGTCTGATTCGGAACAAGGTGGTGCAGGTCAACGCGGACAACACCACAGCGTTAGCCTACATCTCCAAGCAAGGCGGGACCCACTCGCAGTCCCTTTACTTAACCGCAAGGGATCTCCTAGTTTGGTCAAAGGAAAGAAACATCTCCCTTCTTACAAGATTCATTCAAGGAGAAAGGAATGTGATGGCAGACTACCTCAGCAGAAGAGGACAAGTCATCTCCACGGAATGGACGCTTCATCAGGAGGTGTGCGAAAAACTATAGAGGATATGGGGTCGTCCTGTCATAGACCTGTTCGCGACCTCGTTAACGAAGAGACTTCCAACTTACTGCTCTCCAGTCCCAGATCCAGAGGCAGTCCACATAGATGCATTCTTACTGGAATGGTCTCACCTGGAAATTTTTGCGTTTCCTCCCTTCAAGATCCTTCACAAAGTTCTGCAGAAGTTTGCCTCTCACGAAGGGACCAGGTTAACGTTGGTTGCTCCCCTCTGGCCCTCAAGGGAATGGTTCACCGAGGTACAGCAATGGCTGGTGGACATCCCAAGAAGTTTGCCATTGCGGTTGGATCTTCTCCGACAACCTCACATGAAAAGATTCCATCAAAGCCTCCCCGCACTTCGTCTAACTGCCCAGACTATCGAGAGAATCTCTAGAGCTCGAGGGTTTTCGAAGGAGGCAGCTAGAGCTATTGCCAGGGCAAGGAGATCCTCTACCATCAGGATCTACCAATCCAAATGAGAGGTATTTTGAGATTGGTGCAAGACCGCCTTTGTTTCCTCATCCGATACCACTATAGCACAGATCGCTGACTTCCTGCTACACCTTAGAAACAACCATAACTTTTCTGCCTCTACTATTAAAGGTTACAGGAGTATGTTAGCTGCAGTGTTCAGACACAGGAACATGGATCTATCGAACAATAGAGATATTCAAGACCTTCTCAAGTCTCTCGAGACTTCCAAGGAGCATCGTATTATTACTCCAGCTTGGAACTTGGATGTTGTACTTAAGTTTCTCATGTCTGAGAGATTTGAACCTCTGCACTCAGCCTCTCTCAAAGACCTTACTCTCAAAACTCTTTTTCTAGTGAGTCTTGCTACTGCAAAGAGAGTTAGTGAAGTGCATGCCTTCAGCAAGAATATCGGCTTCTGTTCTAATAAGGCAGTATGCTCCTTGCAGCTTGGTTTCCTGTCCATAAATGAGCGACCATCTCATCTATGGCCAAAATCTTTTGAGATTCCCAATCTGTCGGATGTGGTTGGTAATGAAATTGAAAGAGTCTTGTGTCCTGTAAGAGCACTGAAATTTTATCTTGACAGAACCAAAAATTTACGAGGTGAACCAAAGGCTCTATGGTTTTCGGTCAAGAAGCCCTCCTTACCAATGTCAAAGAAAGCCTTATCATATTTTGTCAGATTTTTAATTAGAGAGGCTCACACTCACTGTGGTGAGACTGACCTTAGATTATTGAAAGTTAAGACTCATGAAGTCAGAGCAGTGGTAACGTCAGTGGCTTTCAAGCAAAATTAATCCCTTAGAAGCATTATGGACGCAACCTTTTGGAGAAGTAAATCTGTGTTCGCTTCACATTATTTAAAGAATGTCCAGACTCTTTATGAGGACTGCTACACGTTGGGACCATTCGTAGCAGCGAGTGCAGTAGTGGGTGAAGGTTCTACCACTACATTCCCTTAATCCTAATACCTTTTTTCTTCTCTTGAAACTATTGTTTTTTGGGTTGTATGTGGAGACTGAGACAGTCTTCCGCAATCTTTTGATTTTGGCGGGTGGTCAAACTTGTTTCTTGAGAGCGCCCAGATAAAGGGTATTGGTGGAGGTCCTGTCATAGGGGTGTTCACCCCAGATATGACAGCTTCTAGAGGTCTTTCAGCCCCCTGAGTGGATCGCTGGGCTTCATAAGGACAGCGGACTAATGAGGCAGAGTATCATCAAAGTCAGCTTCCTTATCAGGTACTAATCCTTAAGTTTGTTTTATATCAAAACTCTTGAGTTTTATTCCTATAATGTTTATTGGTGGTCTCTTACCCTTCACCAAGGGTGTGAATCAGCTATATATGTATATATCCACCGGCTAAGTTAAATGTTTAAAAATTATATTTTCATATTAAAGTAAATTTTTGAACATACTTACCCGGTGGATATATATAATTTAACTCCCCCCTTCCGCCCCTCTAGAGACCCTACGGGCAGAGAAGACCTGAGGATGTTAGGAATAGTTACAGTATCCTGGCGAGTGGTGGCGCTAGTGTACACCCAGCTACCCAACCTTCGATCGCCCGCTAGTTTTGTATTTGCTGCCGGACCGTCGGAGACGCTAGCTATATACATATCCACCGGGTAAGTATGTTCAAAAATTTATTTTAATATGAAAATATCATTTTTCTTTGCTTTTTCTTTTCGTGTGTTTGTTTCTTCTTCCTGCCATCCATTATGGACACCTGTCCGGGAACTGAAGGACGCTCCTACGGGACCTTCATGTAATCGGCCGAGACCGACCCCCAGTCATTGTGTCCGGTCTGCCGAGGACGGCGTTGTGACCAGGATAACACCTGCGATGAATGCTGGGAGTGGTCTTCCTTCTAGTGGGAAAGATTTGGGCACCGGCGTAAGAAGATGTCCAAGAGAGATTCTTCACCTTTCGGGTCTTCCTTGAAGTCGAATAAGTCTTGGACTTCTTCCTTTAACCCCCAATCTTTTCCCGAAGCTCCCGCTTGGTCGGTCTCTTCCAAGGACTGGTCGAGTAGGAGTGTTGACGAGCTAACACCAGGCAAACCGCGTTGTTCGAGGGACGGTGCTGCTCCATATAGAGAAGCAACTCCGCTCCTTCCCTTGGGGGGAACCTTTTATTCACATTCTGACATTTTGCAGGTTTGGTTATCACTGGGGGTTGTTATGCCACTTCCGAAGTATGTGTTAATGGAGCTTCTACAGCTGGATGCCGAGAGAAAACGAACTCCAGTCTCCTCAGATGAAGAAGTTCCTACCCCGAGGAGTGCTGACGTCGACGCCCTTGCCGTATGTAAAGTTCTGCTTTCGCTCTCCTGCAGCTGCTGTCGTTGCCGAAGACTGCGTTCTTTTGCCTTTCGAGGCAGAGGTTGAACAAAGTCCTAGGCATGTTCCTGCTCCTTTGGGTGGTCACCTCTTGTTTGTGAATGAGGCCCTCCCCTGATTTTTTGGTGCAGAGATCATCTAGACATTGCCCCACCTCTTTGTCTTCCAGTCCTTTGCAGCCTAATTCTCCTGCCGAGGATCGCTGTCGATGAGCCCAGCATGGCCACTCCCCACAACA
Organism: Palaemon carinicauda; assembly: GCF_036898095.1. Lineage (NCBI taxonomy): Eukaryota > Metazoa > Arthropoda > Malacostraca > Decapoda > Palaemonidae > Palaemon > Palaemon carinicauda. The sequence continues at coordinate 9,893,695 of NC_090736.1, read as the reverse complement.
GGAGCCCTCGCCACCACAGGGATTCCACCTTGTCAAGGGATCGCAGTCCTTTCCTACCTACCTTCCAGTCATTCGCCTTTGCCCTCCATCGGGAAACGACACTACAACTCCAGAGAACGACGATCATCTTGTTGATCTTCTGCTCATGATCTCCGCTTGCCACCTTGTGATCGTCACTCGCAAGCTTGTGATCTCCCTCTCCCGATTGCCATTTGCCAGCTCGTGATCATCACTTTCCTGCTTACCGTTCGCCAGCCCATGATTGTCACTCTTCAGCGCGCTATTCGTCAGCTCGTGATCATCATTCATCTTTTCGTGATCGTTATTCACCAGCTCGTCGTTCACTTTCTCATGATCGTCACTTGCCAGTGCGCTGCTTGCCATCACCAGCGTGCGATCATCTCTCCCCACCTCGTCATTACCAACCCTAGTGAAATCATTGGCATACGCATGACCGTTCACCGTGCCACGTGGATGAGCCTTGCAGACCATGAGCAATCTTCCCAGTACCTGCACGTGTGAAATGCACTCACTTAGACCCAGGCCTGCGCTCCCTGTGCTCATGCGTGTCCCTGACTCGCTAGCAAGAATAGGTCACCCAGTTCCCTTCTCTACAAGCCTCAAGGAACTTCCAAAGAAGTGTGGCTCTGCAGCTACAGTTTCTCTAGCACACTTTTCCAAGATAGTGTGAGATGCCATGCCTGTTCTGATCCACTGAAGTAGTAGAGCAAACTCTCCCCACTTTCAGGTACCTAGACCACAATCCTCTAGAAGGCGATCCCCATCTGTTAGCCTCCCCAATGACACTCCTGACCTTTCTGCTATGGAAAAGTCTCAATCATGGTTCGACACCTTGGTGAAGTCAGTGAAACAGGTCTCGGGAACGGCATCTCCATCGAGACAAGTATCAGTAGTGTCTACTCCTATGATCCTGCTGGAGAAGTTGGTCTCCTCCTCCTCTCCTCCATCTGACCCTAGGCAGAGGCCTGCCTCTTCCAAAGCCCCGAACCCTCAGATGTTCGTCTCGCCCATCAAGAGGGCGCTTGTGGCTGTAAGGATAGCTATTCACATCCAGGAGGATTTCTCGCAGCTTCAAATGATGCCGGGTCTTGACCAAGAAGAGGAGATCAAGCAATCCGACTCTCCCACCGGATGATCTTCTCCACCCCTATACAAGCCAGGGCTTATAATCTCTGGAAATGTCTCGAGCCTAGGTTCCGATTGAGGTGGTCCCTCCAAAGTTTTGTGCCCTTCAAACTAATAGATCAATCTGCAGCAGCACCTTCTTTTAGAGAAGGTCAGACCTCTTCCTGATGGCAGGAGCCCTCCCCACCATTGCTGCTGTAGGAATTCCTTTCGCCTTGGAATGAGTGGAAGGACTCTAAGACGGTGCCAAAGAACACCAATGCTAGATCAGCTTTTCAGCAAGGAAGAGCATGTGGGACCTCCCCGGCAGCAGCAGTAAGTGACGTTCCCTCAGCTTTAAACGTCGACGACCTCAATCCACCACAGCCTCTTATGTGTGAGAGCTCAGAGGTGGAAGGTGACCAGGACTATGACTACCTCTCCAGGGCCACCAGTCCTGAAGTATTCAGAAGCGGAGCAGCAGGAGTGTCGGAGTACACATTCTGACAGGTTCTAGCCTGCATGAGAGCTATCAGTGGGTTAGCTGACCCTTCAACGGCCCCCTCAAGGAGGGCAAGGATACTGTCCTTGACCATGTCTGTGGGACCCAACAACCTCCCAAGGCCAGTGCAGCTTTGCCCTAGTCGAAGGGGTTGACGGCTGCCAGGAAGAAGGTGCTCTCCCAGATCGCCGGCTCTTCCAGTTCTCTTTGCACTGGTCGAAACTCCTTCAACCACCGTTTGTGCAACAAAGGAGATACTATGAGGTGTTGGACAAGACTCTTCCAGCCTTGCCTCTACAGTAGTTTCTTCCATAGAAGCACTCTCGAGAGAAGTCTCTATTGAGAGGCTTTCTGGGGTCTCAGCCTCCTTTTCAGCATTTGAGATTCTTAATATGGAAAAGGTCGCAAAGTTTCTACAAAGTTCATTGGTGACGGAATTGTGAAAGTGTTGAATTTCCTCCTCAGAGACAACATGGAAAGTTCGAAGCCTTAGAAGTACGGCATGCAGGCTACCTCGTGGCTGGACCTATGGCTAGGATCTGTGGGACACCTCGTTAGAACTGAAGATTGATCTAAGGATTCTATGAGGAAGTCAATGAAAACCTTTCTTTTTATGAATAGTACTTACCTGGCAGTTATATATATATAGCTGATATCTCTAAATTTCGGCAGAATTTTTCAAAACGAGGCAACCGCCTTGTGGTGGTTGGGAGGTAGGTGGTTACACCCGTCACAGGGTGGTACAAGGAATCATTCCCGTGTTCAAGACTTCAGTTCATCTCTGCCGGCTGGATCGAAAACATCGTAGGTCCACCATTGAGAGTTTTTCGAATCACTTTCCCTTCTTCGCTTTTTTTGGACTTCGTTTGGTGAAGTACACTGATTTAGGGATTTGGCAATCGTGTTTTGTTATTATTATTGTGCTATTTACTTTGTTTATCATGAGTGAAAACTTAATTTTTGTGTTTGTGCGAGTGATGTATGCAAGGTGAGGTTACCGAAAGTGTCGGTTGACCCTCACAGTTTGTATGCAGGGGTTTTGTTTGTGCACTTTTTTTTTTTAGGTGCAAAGTTTTTAATCCTGATGGCGGAAATACGTTCCGCCAACTCTATGACGTCACAGTCGTGTGACGTAATCTTCATTGTATGTCTTGCAAATTTTCTTTATTTGTTTTTTCTTGTAAAGAATGGGGGGAATTCCATCTTATATAAGTTTTTTAACTTTTAATGTAAAATTTTAAAGAAATATTTGTCCATTTAGCATTCGTTCTTTAAATCATCGATCTAATTTCATAGATTAAATAGAACTAGCGTATGGTTAATTTACGCTGTGTAGGCTAGTTCTCATTTCTATCGATGCAGTCCCAACATGCCTTGGTAGCGTTCTTTTCGATATTGGGAATTCTAGTTTTAGTCGTATTTTCATTTATATGTTCCTATTGTAATGTGTAGCAAATCCCTTTATTGGGGGAACCTTTAAGATTTAAGGATTGTTTACATTTATATATATAGATATGTTATTGCTATATCTGTTCTTTTTTATCATAACAACTCGCTTGTTTTTGAAAACCCTTGGAATTAATTGTGGATTACTTTTGTTTTCCCATTTTTTTTTCATTTTAATCTTTAATGTATAACTTTCCCGGCGGTTGTATGTAACTACCGGGTAGGTATTTATGACATTTAATTTTACCGGTGGTTATATGTAACTACCGGGTGAGTGTGTTCAACATTTATTTTTAAACTCAACACTTGCCCAGTGGTTTTCGTTTTGTGACCGCCGGGTAAGTATGTTTGAAAGTTTATTTTATTATGGAAATGTCAGTTTAATATTTTATAAAAACATTTTGTTACAGTTTATATAGCAAGTACTAGAGACGATATTAGAGGGTTATAAACATTGAGTTATATACATTGTTCATCATTTATTCTTAATATGTTTTATGTTCAATAATAAAGATATTTGAATAAATGGACCAAGCTCTTATTTATGACCACGGCCAGAGATGGATTCAGGATAAGAGATATTGTGAATGACTAAATCCTAAGAACTAATCAAAATGCCAGCATTAGGTGTCCAATACCAGGCTGTGATTACGTCACGGACGACCTGGAGGCCGCCATCGTAGCTGCACTCATAACTGCTCACTGCACCACACATGCTCCTGGACAAGCTGCCAAAGTAGAAAGAGTTAAAAGACCCACAATATCGACAGCGGGAACAAGTGAAGAATGGGCATATTTTCAATCACGATGGTCTGACTATGTAGACGCAACTAAAATTGAGGGTCGTGATCGCGTGGTACAGCTTCTAGAATGCTGCGAAGAACAACTTTGAAAAGACTTAACACGATCAGCTGGTGGCAGTCTTACTAACAAGACTGAAGTAGAAGTGATGGGAGCAATAAAAAAACTGGCAGTTCGAGAGGAAAACACCATGGTAGCTCGAGTGACTTTACACAACATGCGTCAAGACCGTGATGAGCCTGTACGACGTTTCTGTGCATAACTTATAGGACAGGCTAGTGTTTGCAAATTCCTGATAAAATGTCCAGGATGCAACGTTGATGTAAATTATACTGACACAATAGTTAGAGACGTATTAGCACGCGGCATATGTGACCCTGAAATACAATTAGATCCACTTGGTGATAAGAATCAGGACATGTCATTAGAAGAAGTTGCACAGTTTGTCGAAGCTAAAGAATCTGGTAAACGATCTGCCTCCCGACTATTAGACTCTCATGAGGTCCAACAGCAGCCAGTAGTTCATACAGAAAGGCAAAACAAACCGCTGTCAAAGATAAAAACGAAGTTTGCTCATACTGTGGCAAGAAAGGACATGGTAAAAACACTCCTGCACGTGCAAGAAAATCAGAATGTCTAGCTTACGGTCATAGATGCGAACACTGCAACCGAGAAAATCACTTCGAGAGTGTTTGCCGTAGTAAGGGCAAACCAAAAGTGAAACCCAGTGCTCACAATGCCAATGACTACGAGAATGCGGTGTTCAACACCTTGTGCAGCGTATCATCAATCTCTAAACAACACACTGACAAGACATTGGCTTTGGACCACCATCTGTATGACAACTTACCTGATACTTGGATAAAGAGACCTTCCAAATCTCAACCTTTCATAAATCTGACAATCAGAACATCACCTGAGGATTACGAAGCCTTTGGTTTCCACCTTCAAGCTGGTACACGTGCTGTTCGTATATCTGCAATGGCAGACACTGGATGCCAAAGCTGTCTCGCAGGTATCAAGGTCATCCACAAACTTGGCCTCAAGCAAAGTGACCTCATTTCTGTAACTATGAAAATGCATGCTGCAAATTACAGAGGCATTAAAATCCTCGGTGCTACAATCCTTTGTATCTCAGGAACAGATGAGCAGGGGAACCTTGTTGAGACTAGACAAATGACATATGTTACCGACAACTCGGATAAGCTCTTCATCAGTAGGGAAGCCTGCATCGCCCTTGGCATGATATCGGATAGTTTTCCGACTATTGGTGAAATCTATGACACACAATCGGAAACTCTGGATGCCACCAACAATGAAGTAGGAAGCGTTAGTGGACTAGCCAATCAATGTGACTGCCCAAAACGTCAACTACCACCTCCGCCGCCTACAGAATTACCGTTCAGTGCAACCGAGTCCAACCGGTCTAAACTAAAGGACTACCTCTTGGAGTACAACGAATCAAGTACATTCAACGTATGTGACCACCAACCGTTACCACTAATGGATGGACCCCCAATGAAGTTGATGATCGATCTGAATGCTGATCCTGTTGCTCGTCACACACCAGTGCCAGTGCCGTTACACTGGCAAGAGGAAGTTAAAGCTGGACTTGACCAGGACGTCCACCTTGGTGTCCTTGAACCTGTCCCAATCGGAGAACCAGTAACTTGGTGCCATCGGATGGTTGTATGTGCTAAGAAAAATGGCACACCTCGACGAACAGTTGATTTTCAGCCTCTCAATGTGCACGCTAAGAGAGAAACGCATCATACGCCTTCTCCATTTCACCAAGCAAGGTCAGTACCACAAGGAAAAAAGAAAACCGTCTTTGATGCCTGGAACGGATACCACAGTGTACCGATTCAGGAATCTGACCGTCACTTAACTACGTTTATCACTCCTTGGGGACGCTATCGTTATAAAACAGCCCCTCAAGGGTATATTGCTTCTGGCGACGGATATACTCGACGGTATGATGAAATAGTTGCCGAGATACCCAACAAAACTAAATGTGTCGACGATGTTCTTCTTTGGTCTGACTCAAAAGAGGAGAGTTTTTTCCAAGCTGTACAATGGCTCGACATACAGTATGTGGAAGACACGGCATAACACTCAACCCTGACAAATTTCGTTTCGCAGAAGACACAGCTGAATTCGCTGGCTTCGAAATAACCCCAGACACAGTTCGCCCATGTGCAAGATATCTTAGTGCAATTATGGACTTTCCAACCCCAAGAAATATCACCGATGTCAGATCTTGGTTTGGTTTAGTAAACCAAGTATCGTATGCTTTCAGCATGACCGACAAACTGCTACCATTCAGACAGTTATTGAAACCAGGAACACCATTCACCTGGAATGACAATATTAATGCACTCTTTGAGGAGTCTAAAACTGCCATTATCAACGAAATTGAAGAAGGCGTGCGAATCTTTGACAAGACAAAACCTACCTGTCTCGCCTCCGATTGGTCAAAATCAGGAATTGGATTCTGGCTGTTCCAGAAACATTGCGACTGTCGCACTGGTTGGAAGATCACACTTGTCGGAAGTAGGTTCACACATGCAGCTGAGTCTCGATATGCACCAGTTGAAGGTGAAGCGTTGGCAGTCGTCGATGCTCTTGATAAGGCAAGATACTTTGTTCTTGGCTGTGAAGATCTTGTGGTCGCAGTTGACCATAAACCCGTTGAAAATATTTGGTGACAGATCATTGGAGGACATATCAAATTCACGTCTCAGAAACTTGAAGGAAAAGTCCCTCCGCTATTGATTTCGCATGATTCATATCCCAGGGGTCAAGCATCTCGCTGCAGATGGAGTATCGCGCCACCCAACTGGAAAATCTGAAAAGCTATCGCTTCAAGATGACATGGCATCAGTTGACAGTGTACCTTCCGTGAGAAATGTTCCCCTACACAAATTGCCATCAGCATATTCTGTTTCCACTGACAATGATATTGATACTTGTATCACCGCATCAGCAGTATGCTCACTTGACTCACTTAACGTGAGAGCAGTCACCTGGGACAGAGTTCGCACTGCCACAAGTAGTGACGATAACATGCATGAACTGCTCAGCCTTATAGAATGCGGAGTACCAGAGTCTCGTCAAGAATTTCCTGTACATCTTCGAGAGTATTTTCAATTCCGCGAGCATCTCTACACTGTTGATGGTGTGATACTATACAAGGAGCGTATAGTTATTCCTCCAGCCCTTCGTCAGGAAATTCTCACATCTCTTCATTCAGCACATCAAGGAATTACCTCTATGGTATCGCGAGCAGAGTCATCTGTGTTTTGGCCAGGGATAACACCCGCTATAACAGCACTTCGAGCTGGATGCAACTACTGCAATCGCATCGCGCCTTCGAATCCTAGTGCTATGCCTACACCCCTTATATCTCCAGACTACCCATTCCAATGTGTTTGTGCAGATTACTTTCACTACCGAGGAGTTGGATATTTAGTTATAGTTGATCGATACTCGAATTGGCCCATAGTTGAACGATCTTTGAACGGTGCAGAGGGTCTTATAACTTCACTATGCCGAACATTTGTGACATTTGGGATTCCGGATGAATTGACATCTGATGGTGGACCTGAATTTACAGCGACGGCAACTAGACAGTTTTTAAAGGACTGGGGAGTCCATCACCGCCTTTCCTCTGTGGCCTTCCCACATAGTAATTGCAGAGCCGAAATAGGCGTCAAAACTGTCAAGCATCTTATAGCGGACAACATGGGCAGTAACGGTGATCTCAACACTGATGAATTCCAACGTGCGATGCTCCAATACAGGAACACACCTGACAAGAGATACCAAGTTATCTCCTGCAATATGTGTATTTGGTCATCCCATCATAGACTTCATACCTGTCCCGCCCGGCATGTACCGTCCCCACGACACGTGGAAGGAAACACTCGATGCAAGAGAGGAGGCCCTAAGACATCGACACCTTAAACAGGGAGAGCGCTTATCAGAGCACACTAAGAGACTACCCCCACTGTTCGTAGGTGACCGGGTTTGCATCCAAAATCAAACAGGAAATCACCCCCTGAAATGGGACAAAACCGGTGTCATCATAGAAGTCCGCCAATTCGACCAATACGTCGTCAGAGTTGATGGCTCTGGTAGGGTCACGCTAAGGAACCGGAAGTTTTTGAGACAATATGTGCCTGTCAGGAGTATTCCAGAAGTCCAGAAGATGACTATAATCGGAATCAGATTGTACCTATTGCCAATCCTTCGACCACTAAAACGTCTGAGACCATTGCGAAGGACACCATTCCGACAACCCAAAATCCGGACACACATAGTACTCTTCCACTGACCACTTTGCCGTTACCAAGTGGTACTACCCCTAACATTCATTTTGATGTTGCTGCTCCGGAATGCTATCCCAACGACCTCGGTAACACTGCGAATCATCAAGGAGAGATTCCGCCTCCCAATGATAGCACAAACTCTCCATCGCAGTTAACTCCTGCCATGCCAAATTTCGAGCAACGCAAGTCCAGTCGTACCCGTCGACCGCCAACATGGCACTGTGATTTCGAGATGAACTAGCTATAGTGTCATCATGATCAACACATGACAATAATTGTTTTTCAATATTAAACTTACCCGATAATCATGTAGCTGTCAACTCCGTTGCCCGACAGAATTCTATGGAGGGATACGCCAGCTATCACAATACTAGAAGGGGGTGTACTTACCAGCGCCACCTGTGGCCAGGTACTATAGTACTTCTTGTTGACACCTCCTCAATTTTTCCTCTGTCGTGCTTCCGGCAAGACGTTCTGGGATACGCTTATGATCTTCGAGTATTTTCACGGCTTTTGGTGAAGTATTCTCTCAGATTTCGGCTGTCGCTTTACTGGAAACCTTCTTATATTAGCTTAGATAGCTTTTATATAGTCCTGATTAACGGTTAACGATCTTTTGCTTGATTTTGGAACCCCACTTGGCTAACTCTTTGGATTCAAGATGTCTGACATTTCGCAAGCCCCCACCCATAGGCGATGTAGGTCTTGTAATAGGCGTATTCCGAAGGCCTCGGTAGATCCTCACACCGCTTGTTCTGACTGTAGGGATAGGCCCTGTCAGTTAGAAAATCGATGTGAGGAATGCGCCGGACTTTCGGAACTTGATTTTGTCCGTCTTTTGAAATATTCAACTAAGTTAGAGAAAGGTAGAGTTAGGAGGAGTTCTTCTCACTCTTCTCTTTTTTCCTCACCTCATGATCCCCTACCTTTTCCTACCCCTGTAGTGGCTACCCCCGAACCTACTATTTGCCCTCAGCCTGATATGTCTGTTGTGTTGCGTGCTATTCAGGCCTTAGGCGATAAAGTAGAGTCAGTGGTAAGTGATCATAAGTCTCTTATGGCCGAAGTCAAGGAACTTAAGGTCAAGAGTGCAGTGGGTGGAATTAGTGCCAGTGCTGTGACGAGTGCTAGTGTCAGTGCAGTGCCAAGTGCTAGTGTCAGTGTCAGTGTGGTGCGTGAGGATACTTCTGTGCGTGTCAGTCGTTCTCCCAGTCCGGGACCTCTTGCAAGCTCCCAAGCCCAGGGGAGAAGCAATGTCGAAGGGCAAAAGGGTTCGGCAGGCCTTGATCGGCGCACAGAAGTATCCTCGGTGGTTGCGGGCGTGTCTTCCAGAGACCGTCACTCCCACCTGCAGACGATTGAGCCCGTCTTTTACTCGTCCGCTGATCTATTGTCAGGGAAGAAACGCTGGACTCAGGTCTCTAGACCACTCAAACGCAGAGTCCAGTCCGCGAGTGCTCAACCGGGCTGCAGTCATTGGCTCAGCTCTGACTCGCCGCAGTCATCAGTCGACTGCACTCCGCCCAAGAGGAGTAAGGTTCTGCCGCAACAGATCTCGGCTGTTAAGGCTTTGCCTCAGCAGACCGTAGTGTCTGCCGACCCCAAGTTGTCTCTACTGCAGTCCATGCAAGCACAGCTTTCGGTCTTGATGAGTGAGTGTCGGGCTGAGAAGGTTGCGCCTCCGCCTCCGCCTGCACTCGCTCCGCCTGCGCTCGCTCCGCCTGACCGCAGTTCCGCCTGCCAGGCGTACGATGTTGAGCCACGTTCTGAGTTTACTGTTCCCAGTGGTGTACAGCCTCCGCCTTCCTTAAGGCAACCTCAGCAATGGGATCAGGAGGCTTATACCTCTCTTCCTCCGCTTCCACTTGCTGCTCCACCAGTGATGCAACACTCGGTTGAGGTACAACAACCTCTCCCGTCCATGAGTCAGTCTCCTCAGCTCTCGCTGCAGCGAGCTCAACCCTCCACAAGGCAAGCACCACAACACCTTAGCCTTGCGCCTCAGGAGCCTCAGCTTGCGAGACATTTACTACGTTCTGCGCAGCCTCTACCTCATCGCGCTCCGCTCACACCGCAGGAACAGGAACTTGCTACTCCGCTTCCGCCAACCACTCAGCAAGCGCAACCCTTGAGTTCAGCCACTCATGCCAGGAGTCAGCCTCCTCCACCCATGCGCCTACCTTCTGCTTCTTCTTTTGTTCAGCCTTTGCAGTCTGAGCCTCAGGTTTTCCCTCAACAGATTCTTGAAGAGGAAACCACTAATATTGTTGTTCCTGCTCGTTCTGACTCTGCTGTTCAGCATACCTTTCCGATCTCTTCGCTACACTCTGGTGATGAGGCGTCTGATGATGAGGCGGCACACCTGGATCCCTCATCAGACGTGGATGAATCCAAGCCTTCTCCGCCGTCTATTGACTTTCGTAAGGTCTTGGCTCTGCTTAGGGAGGTATACCCAGACCACTTTGTCTCTGCTATTCCCCGCTCTCCACCATCTGAGTTTTCGCTGGGCATGCAGCCAGCTAAGTCTACCTATACTAAGCTAGTCCTAGCAAGGTCCTCTAAGAGAGCGTTAAGGATCTTAGGGGAGTGGCTGCAGACTAAGCAACACCTTGGCAAGACTTCTTTCATGTTTCCTCCGACTAAGCTCACTTCTAAAGCGAGCGTTTGGTATGCCACAGGAGAGGAACCAGGCTTGGGAGTACCTGCCTCTGCCCAGGCTGACTTCTCAAGTCTGGTAGACTCGCCTCGTAGAACTGCAATGAGGCGCTCTAAGGTTTGCTGGACCTTCTCAGACCTTGATCACTTCCTGAAGGGTGTTTTTAGAGCATTTGAGATGTTCAACTTCCTAGACTGGTGCCTGGGGGCCCTCAGCAAGAAGACCTCCCCTGCGGACAAGGATTCTGCCATGCTATTAATGTCCTGCATGGATAAGGCCATTAGAGATGGATCTGGCGAGCTTGCGTCGATGTTTGTATCAGGGGTTCTTAAGAAAAGGGAACAGCTTTGTACCTTCCTTTCCTCCAGCATTACACCTTGTCAAAGGTCACAACTCCTTTTCGCTCCGCTCTCGAAGTTCCTCTTCCCCGAAGAGCTGGTTAAGGACTTGTCTGCTGCCCTGATACAAAAGGACACACATGATCTTGTAGCCTCATCGGCTCGTAAGTCTAAGGTTGCTACCTCAGTCCCCAGGACTTATCGCACCCCAGTGGCTGATACTCCTGCTACGAGGTTCATACCGCCCTTTCGTGGTAGAGCCCCCAGCCGAGGAAGCTCCCGTCCAGACTCTTCCAGGAGCAAGTCTAGGAAAGGCTCCAAGGCCTCTAAAGGAAAAAACTGACTCTCCGCATCTCCAGACAGCAGTAGGAGCCAGACTCAAGAGCTTCTGGCAAGCCTGGGAAAAGAGAGGTGCAGACGCCCAGTCTGTCAGTTGGCTGAGGGAGGGTTACAGGATTCCATTCTGCCTCAAACCCCCTCTGACCACATCCCCCATCAACCTCTCTCCCAACTACAAAGAAGAGGACAAGAGGCTAGCGTTGCACCAGGAGGTGTCGCTACTTGTGCAGAAGAAGGCAGTGGTTATAGTCCGGGACCATCAATCCCCGGGCTTCTACAACCGTCTCTTTCTGGTGGCCAAGAAGACAGGAGGTTGGAGACCGGTGCTGGACGTCAGCGCGCTCAATGCGTATGTCACCAAGCAGACGTTCACGATGGAGACGACGAAGTCGGTCCTAGCAGCGGTCAGGCAGGAGGACTGGATGGTCTCGTTGGACTTGAAAGATGCCTACTTTCACGTTCCTATTCATCCAGACTCCCAACCTTTCCTGAGATTCGTTTTTGGAAAGGTTGTCTACCAATTCCAAGCCCTGTGTTTTGGCCTAAGCACAGCTCCTATGGTGTTCACGCATCTGATGAGGAATATAGCAAAATTCCTCCACTTATCGGACATCAGAGCCTCCCTCTACTTAGACGACTGGCTGTTGAGAGCCTCCACGAGTCGTCGCTGTCTGGAGAGTCTCAACTGGACTTTGGACTTAATCAGAGAACTGGTTCTGTTAGTCAACATAGAAAAGTCTCAGCTCATTCCCTCCCAATCCATTGTGTACCTGGGAATGGAGATTCGGAGTCAGGATTTTCGGGCTTTTCCATCGGCCCCCAGGATAAGCCAAGCCCTAGAGTGCATCATGAGCATGCTGAAGAGGAGCAGTTGCTCGGTGAGACAGTGGATGAGTCTCACAGGGACCCTTTCTTCACTGGCCCTGTTCGTCGAGCTAGGGAGACTCCACCTCCGCCCTCTTCAATTCCATCTTGCAGCTCATTGGGACAAGGGTTTGACTCTCGAAGCAGTCTCTATCCCAGTCACCAAAGAGATGAAGACCACTCTCTTGTGGTGGAAGAACAATCTCCTTCTCAGGGAGGGCCTATCGTTGGCTATTCAGACCCCCAATCTTCATCTCTTCTCAGATGCATCGGACTCGGGCTGGGGTGCGACCTTGAACGGACGGGAATGCTCGGGAACGTGGAACGAGGAACAGGGAACGCTCCACATCAACTGCAAGGAGCTACTAGCAGTTCATTTAGCCCTGCTGAACTTCAAGTCCCTCCTGCTAGGCAAAGTGGTGGAGGTGAACTCAGACAACACCACAGCCTTGGCTTACATCTCCAAGCAAGGAGGGACCCATTCGAGGAGCCTATACGAGATCGCAAGGGACCTCCTCATTTGGTCAAGAAGTCAAAACCTCACTTTGGTCACGAGGTTCATTCAGGGCAATATGAACGTCTCAGCAGATCGCCTAAGCAGAAGGAATCAGGTCATTCCCACGGAATGGACCCTCCACAAGAGTGTGTGCAACAGACTTTGGACCTTGTGGGGTCAACCTACCATAGATCTGTTTGCCACCTCCATGACCAAGAGACTTCCGCTGTACTGTTCCCCAGTTCCAGACCCTGCAGCAGTTCATGTGGATGCTTTTCTACTGAACTGGTCCCATCTCGACCTTTACGCATTCCCACCGTTCAAGATAATAAACAAAGTTCTGCAGAAATTCATCTCGCACGAAGGGACACGGCTGACGCTGGTTGCTCCCCTTTGGCCTGCAAGAGAATGGTTCACAGAGGTACTTCAATGGCTAGTCGACATCCCCAGGACTCTACCTCTAAGAGTGGACCTTCTACGTCAACCTCACGTAGACAGGTTGCACCCAAACCTCCACGCTCTTCGGCTGACTGCCTTCAGACTGTCGAAAGATTCGCTAGAGCTAGAGGCTTTTCGAAGGAGGCAGCCAGTGCGATTGCCAGAGCAAGAAGGGTTTCCACTCGTAGAGTCTACCAATCTAAGTGGGAAGTCTTCCGGAGCTGGTGTAGAGCCAATTCAGTATCCTCTACCAATACCTCTGTGACCCAAATAGCTGACTTCCTTTTACATCTTAGGAATGAGAGATCCCTTTCAGCCCCTACGATTAAAGGGTATAGGAGTATGTTGGCTTCAGTTCTCCGCCACAGAGGTTTGGACCTTTCTTCCAACAAGGACCTTCAAGACATCCTTAAGTCTTTTGAGACGTCTAAAGAGCGTCGTCTATCCACTCCAGGCTGGAACCTAGACGTAGTCTTAAGGTTCCTTATGTCACCTAGGTTCGAACCTCTCCAGTCAGCTTCCTTCAAGGACCTTACCCTCAAGACTCTTTTTCTCGTCTGCCTTGCAACAGCTAAGAGAGTCAGTGAGGTTCATGCCTTCAGCAAGAACATTGGTTTCACGACCGAATCTGCAACATGTTCTTTTCAGCTCGGATTCCTAGCAAAGAACGAACTTCCTTCACGTCCTTGGCCTAGATCGTTTGAAATACCTAGCCTCTCCAACATGGTAGGTAACGAACTAGAGAGAGTTCTTTGCCCTGTCAGAGCTCTCAAGTATTATCTTAATAGGTCTAAACCTATTCGAGGACAGTCAGAAGCCTTATGGTGTGCCATCAAGAAACCTTCGAGGCCCATGTCCAAGAACGGGGTTTCGTATTATATAAGGCTTCTGATTAGAGAAGCCCATTCTCACTTAAAGGAGGAAGACCTTGCATTGCTGAAGGTAAGGACCCACGAAGTAAGAGCCGTAGCTACTTCGATGGCCTTTAATAAAAACCGTTCTCTGCAGAGCATAATGGATGCAACCTATTGGAGGAGCAAGTCAGTGTTTGCATCATTTTATCTTAAAGATGTCCAGTCTCTTTACGAGAACTGCTACACCCTGGGACCATTCGTAGCAGCGAGTGCAGTAGTAGGTGAGGGCTCAGCCACTACATTCCCTTAATCCCATAACCTTTTTTAACCTTTCTCTTGAATGCTTTTATCGTTGTTTTTATGGTTGTTACGGTAGGCTAAGAAGCCTTCCGCATCCTTTTGATTTGGCGGGTGGTCAATTCATTCTTGAGAAGCGCCTGGGTTAGAGGTTGTGTAGAGGTCCTTTAGTAGGGGTTGCAGCCCTATATACTTTAGCACCTTTGAGTTGATTCAGCCTCCAAGAGGAACGCTGCGCTCAGTAAGGAAGACGAACTTAAAAAAGAGGCAGAGTAACGGTTCAATTCGACTTCCTTACCAGGTACTTATTATTTCATTGTTATTTGAGATAACTGTTATATGAAATATGGGATACTTAGCTATCCTTTAATCTTGTACACTGGTTTTCACCCACCCCCCTGGGTGTGAATCAGCTACATGATTATCGGGTAAGTTTAATATTGAAAAATGTTATTTTTATTAGTAAAATAAATTTTTGAATATACTTACCCGATAATCATGATTTAATCGACCCTCCCTTCCTCCCCATAGAGAACCAGTGGACCGAGGAAAAATTGAGGAGGTGTCAACAAGAAGTACTATAGTACCTGGCCACAGGTGGCGCTGGTAAGTACACCCCCTTCTAGTATTGTGATAGCTGGCGTATCCCTCCATAGAATTCTGTCGGGCAACGGAGTTGACAGCTACATGATTATCGGGTAAGTATATTCAAAAATTTATTTTACTAATAAAAATAACATTTTTCAAGTTTCCGTTCCTTCACATGTTAACAGGAGTTTAGTGTTCATGAACCTATAATTTGGACGTTTAATTGCCACCCAATGTTTTGACATCAGTTTTAAACCAACCTCCAAAAGAGACATTTTAAAAGGCCGTTTAAAAACTTGGGGGGAGATAGAGGGTTATAAACATTGTTCATCATTTATTCTTAATATGTTTTACAGTGAGCCCTCGCTACTTCGTGGTTCGACCATCGCGGATTCACCACTTCGCGGATTTTTTTCATAACCCATGTATATACATATATCGCGGATTTTCCGGAAATTTCGAAAATACAGCGATGTGACCGATGGTGCGAGATTGGAGAAAGTAAGGAAAATTGAATCATGATTGATTTTCACTATAAATGAAACTTTGAGGAGCAACAAAGATATTTGTTAGAGAGATAGAGAGAGGTAAGGAATGGGAGGTAGTGAAAAGTAGCCCACAGAGAGAGAGAGAGGTAGAGAGAGAGAGAGAGAGAGAGAGAGAGAGAGAGAGAGAGAGAGAGAGAGAGAGAGAGAGAGAGAGAGAGAGAGAGAGGGTTTAAATGTAATAAACAAAAAAATTTGATAGGTTATAACACATTGGTGCTTATGTAATATCAACTGTATACTG
Organism: Palaemon carinicauda; assembly: GCF_036898095.1. NCBI lineage: Eukaryota > Metazoa > Arthropoda > Malacostraca > Decapoda > Palaemonidae > Palaemon > Palaemon carinicauda. The sequence continues at coordinate 9,877,831 of NC_090736.1, read as the reverse complement.
TAGACGGTTTGAATAAGTTAAGAAATGGTATAAACGATACTTTGTTAGTGTATTCGTACACTCTCAAGAGCGGCAGCTAGATGTCAGCTGATCTAATCACAGCCAAAAGTAAAACAAAAAGAAGTCGTCAATACTCGATTTTTAAAACACACCCGAAATTTAAAAACAAAAGTACACGCTTTCTTAATGTGGAATTAACTATTTAAAGAGTAGCAATTTTCTAGAATAAAATGATGTTTCCCAAAAGATAGTGGTTTGCTGATGAAATCGGATGCCGTATTTTTAGCTATGATTGAAATGGATGTAGACTCGGCATAATTTTTTCGTTTCGTATTTAATTAACACAAAGAAAACTAATTTTAGTTTCTTCATCTAAATGTAAGTATTGTATAACACGAAGAGAGAGAGAGAGAGAGAGAGAGAGAGAGAGAGAGAGAGAGAGAGAGAGAGAGAGAGAGAGAGAGAGAGAGAGAGAGAGAGAGAGATGAATCAGCTGTTGTAATCAAATGGCATGTTTTTGTTTCGTGAGAATTTCATCGCCACGACTTTAACAACAACATACTGTATTGACCTTTACAGTATTACACAGACTACTGTAATATGATAAGGTAAAATATTTGTAATATATCTTATATGAAATGGGGCTATTTTTTTTGTTTAAAATTTACTTGTTCCGTAACCGAAATACAAACCACGCTATTTACAAAGGGGGTATTACTTTTAGCGCAGCTGAAATGACGAGCCAATAGTTTTTAACGAGGGTTAATTACCCCCGCGCTAGTTAGCGGGGGGTGGGGAAGGGTAGCTTGCTACCCCTCCCCCTCCACACACCGGTGACTTGCTTCACTTCACTTTTGGCTCGGCAGTGATCAGACGTGTCTGTTCATCGCCTTCGTGACAGCCTTTAATTTTCTGCTTTTTCTTTTCAGCTTGTGTGATTGGTTGGAAGTTGACCTTCAGTTATTTTCTTTTATTTACTATGCGTACATGCCCTGGAGTTGCCGGTCGTCCTTGTGGGACTTTCATGTCGGACGTTATTACGGATCCTCACACTCTCTGCCCTCAATGTCGGGGCCGACGGTGCGACCAGGATAACATGTGCCGTGAGTGCAGGGAGTGGTCTGCCTCCCAGTGGGAGAGGTTTGGCCGTCGGCGTAAGAAGAAGTCCAAGAGAGACCGTTCTCCTCCGGGGTTAGCCTTGAAGGAGGAAGGTTCTCGGGACTCTTCTTCCGCCGCCCAAACCTCCTCCGAAGCTCCCCCTCGTTCGCCTCCTAAGGAGAGTCGTCCGAGTGGGAGCGCAGGCCCTTGTTCTGTTTCCCTACCTTCGGTGGGGGGAGAGGGCGTCGCCTCCCATAGCGAGGCGGTTCCCCCTCCTCCTCCGGGGGAGGTTATTGATAATAATGCCTTATCCAGTGATGATCTTTTACAGATTTGGTCGTCCCTGGGGCTTAAGGGCTTGCCCTCCAGGGTCGCTCTTATTGACCTTGTCTCGTTGGGGGCCGCTGTTAAACAGTCGCCGGTGGTAGCGGAGGTAGACCCTCTGTCTATTGTCGACGTCGTGGTGACAGAGGCCTCCGACGTGGCTGGGCCTTCCGACGCAGGTGCTGTTGCTGGTGATGGTGCTCAAGGCTCTCCTCCTCCTTCCGTGCATCCTTCGAAGGGGGAAGTGAGTCCTTCGGTCTCGACTGCTGCCCAGCTTCCTTCTGAGGGAAGTGTTTTGACGGAGACTCCCCTTCGGAGGACCGATGGTCCCGACGATCTCCCCCGAGGCCGCCTCCGCCGTAAGGCTCACCGCCCTCTACGCCACAAGGGCCTCCCTTCCCCTTACAGGGGGACTAAGAGGCGCCTTTTTGGGTCTTCGTCCTCCGGGGGGGACTCTCCTCGTCAGCCTCAACCGACTGCTCCGCCCTCCTTGAACCTCTCTGCAGACCAATCACCATCTCCTGCCGGATCTTCGCCTTCTGGAGAACTCGTCACCCGACGGGCAACGGTCCCTTCGGGGCTAAGGGATTCTTCCCTTACGCGAGCAGGGCTAGCGCACAAGCGCTCTCCTGCTCGCCAGCGATCTCCTGCTCGCCAAGACTCTCCTGCTCGCCGACGCTCACCTGCTCGTCGGCTCTCTCCTGCTGTTCGCCCCCCCACGCCAGCGCTCTCCTGCTCGTCAGCTCTCTTCCGAGCGTCAGCGCTCATTTGAGGACCATCGCCCTGCGGTCTCTGACCACCCTTTAGTTCCTGCTGAACTCCCTGCTCACCATCCACCTGGTCCTGGGGCTACGCAACATCGTACTGCGCGTGTGTCAGAAACACATGTTCGCCAACGCGCCAGCGATCTTCCCGTTCCTGCTCGTGAACGCGCCGCACCACCTGTCCTCTCACAGGACACGCGTCGACCTTCTGCTCGCCAGCGATCACCAGCTCGCCAGCGATCACCAGCTCGCCAGCGATCACCAGCTCGCCAGCGATCACCAGCTCGCCAGTGATCACCAGCTCGCCAGCGATCACCTACACATGCTGCTCGCCATCGCACGACCCTGCATGATCGCCCGCTTACGCATGCTGCTCCTCATCGCACTACCCTGAATGATCGCCCTCCTGCGGATGCTGATCACCATCGCACCCTTTCACGCGATCATTCACCTGCGCATGCTGCTCGCCATCGCACAACCCTGCACGATCGCCCGCTTACGCATGCTGCTCCTCATTGCACAACCCTGACCGATCGCCCTCCTGCGGATGCTGATCACCATCGCACCCTTTCACGCGATCATTCACCTGCGCATGCTGCTCGCCATCGCACAACCCTGCACGATCGCCCACTTACGCATGCTGCTCCTCATCGCACAACCCTGAACGATCGCCCTCCTGCGGATGCTGATCACCATCGCACCCTTTCATGCGATCATTCACCTGCGCATGCTGCTCGCCATCGCACAACCCTGCACGATCGCCCGCTTACGCATGCTGCTCCTCATCGCACAACCCTGAACGATCGCCCTCTTGCGGATGCTGATCACCATCGCACCCTATCACGCGATCATTCACCTACACATACTGCTCGCCATCGCTTACCATCACACGGTCATTATCGCCAGCGATCTTCTTCACCTACGCGGCAGCACGATCCCTCGCCGTTGCGCCATCGCTTGCGTTCGTCGCCTCGGACACGTGTTCATTTACCTGCCCACCCTCACACCCACTCGCCTGCGCGCCCGCGCGATCGCTCGCCTGCGCGCCCGCGCGATCGCTCGCCTGCGCGCCCGCGCGACCGCTCGCCTGCGCGCCCCGCGCGACCGCTCGCCTGCGCGCCCGCGCGACCGCTCGCCTGTGCACCCGCGCGACCATTCGCCTGACCATTCGCCTTTGCGCGACCGTTCGCCCTCGCGCGACCATAGTTCGCGGCGAATTCCACAGCCGGTGGTAGCAGCAGGGACGCGTGCTCCTAGACGGCACTCGGGATCACCTCCATCCAAGCACAGGTTGGTAGTGCAGGACGAAGACAGGTCAGTACAGCATTCTTCCCTACCTTCTTTTCAGGCAGGTACCGTCGTGTCCACTCCAAAGGATCGCCCGATCCCTTTCACCTTAGCGAGGATTTCGGACTCTGTGTCCTTGGAGCAGCAGACTTGGTTTGGTCCGCTGGCACGGGCGTTAGTGAGGGTTATGAAACCAGCACTCGCCGGCAAGGGTAACAAACCAGCGGCTGTCTCTCCTACGCTGAAGAGAAAGAGAGGAGTGGACTTCGTGGTGACTTCCCCCAGGGCGAAGTTGGTTCCCGAGAGGTCGGTCTCGAGGGTCCCCTCTCCTGCACGAGTACTCTCTCCTTCTCCCGTGGACGAGGCCTTTCCGTCCTCAGGTGAGTCCAGTGGGGCGGTAGTTTTCCCCTCGGCACCAGGGGGGGAGACTTCGCTTCAGGCAGGAGAATCGTCTCGTGAGGAAGGGGCCCCTCGAACCTCGTTGTTGGGATCCTGTATCCCTCCCAGGAGGGAACCCAAGGATTCCAAGACCATCCCTAAATCCTCTGCAAGGATTCGTCAGGAACCCACGACTACCCAGGGGAATGTCCACGTATCACCCCAGGAAGAGATTCCTGGGGCAGGAGACTTAGCTGCCAGCCCGCAGGGAGGAGAACAGCAAGAGTCCGAACATGCCTTCTGGCAGGTCCTAAGCCTGATAAGGCAACTTAACAGTCTTACGGATCCAGTCATCCCCCCCCCGTGAAGGCAAAGACACGATTCTGGATGAAGTGTTTGACGTTCGGAAGGCCCCTAAGACCAGTGCAGCTCTGCCCTGGTCTCGGGGGCTGAAGAGTGCCAGAGCTAGGGCCAATGCTCAGCTCGCACTTCTTGCCTCCTCCAGTCGTTCCACTGCCGGGAACAAACTCATCCCTCCTCCTCGCCTTCAGCAGAGGAGGTATTTCGAGATCCTGGGTGAGCACAACCTCGCTCTTCCTCTCCATCACTCTGTGGAGGAGCTGGCGAAGGGAGTTCCCTTGGAGAAACTCTCTGCCCGGCAGGTGTCGTTCTCGGCGGCAGAGATCCTTAACCACGAGAAGGTCGCTAAGTGTGCCATGCAGGCCACTTCGTGGCTGGACTTCTGGTTAGGATCTCTGGGCATCCTATTGCGATCGGAGGACTTGTCCAAGGAGACCAATAGGAAGGCCCTAGAGACCTTCTTGCTCTCGGGCACCCGCTCCATCGAGTTTTTGGCGCACCAGGTTACCACCCTGTGGGCCAACTCGGTGTTGAAGCGTCGCGATGCTGTGTCCGAGAGATTCCATCCGAAGGTCCCCGCCGTAGATGTGTGTAGGCTCCGACATGCCTCCCTCCTGGGGGAGAGCCTGTTTGAGCCTCAAGACTTGGAGCGAACGGCTGAGAGGTGGAGGAAATCCAGCACGGACTCCCTCCTCCACAGGGCCCTTACAACTCGGCCCTATAAGCCTCCAGCCCCGCCACAACAGCAGCAACAGCCTCGTAAGGCTCCCAAACAGGCACCGGCAGCTAAGAAAGTGGTGTCTAAGACCCAGCCCTTTCCAGCCAAGGTCAAGAGGGGCGGTAAGTCCTCCAGGGGAGGCAAGACTTCTAGGGGTGGCGGCCGCAAGCCCTAGGGGTGGCAGTCCCCCTGCGTGTCCACCTGTGGGGGGATGCCTTCAGCGTTGCGTCCGCAGGTGGCAACATCACGGGGCCGATGCTTGGACGGTCTCAGTGATCGGCCAAGGTTATCGCGTCCCGTTCACGACATCTCAACCTCCCCTGACAGCGAATCCAGTGTCGTTGAGCTCCTATGCCATGGGATCGGCAAAGGGGCTGGCCCTTCAGGCCGAAGTCGAGACCATGTTCGAGAAGGGTGCTCTCCAGGAGGTCGTGGACGGCTCTCCAGGCTTCTTCAGTCGACTCTTTCTTGTAAAGAAGGCTACTGGAGGCTGGAGACCCGTCATCGATCTCTCGGCTCTGAACAGGTTTGTCAAACAAACCCGGTTCAGCATGGAGACAGCAGACACGGTCAGACTTGCGGTGAGACCACAAGACTTCATGTGTACACTGGATCTAAAGGATGCGTACTTCCAGATCCCAATCCATCCGTCTTCCAGGAAGTACCTGAGATTCTGCCTAGACAACAAGATCTACTGTACCAGTTCAAGGTGCTGTGTTTCGGTCTCTCCACAGCTCCTCAGGTGTTCACCAGAGTGTTTACCCTGATTTCGACTTGGGCGCACAGGAACGGCATTCGTCTCCTTCGTTACCTAGACGATTGGCTGATCCTAGCAGACTCGGAGTCGACCCTTCTTCGACACCGAGACAGGCTTCTAGATCTGTCTGGACCTTTTCTTTTCTTCATCCTCTCCTCCCTTGGAGAAAAACAGCATCCTGGGTCCTTTGCACGGCTGACCTCGAACCTCTGCAGGTAAGCCATGCTTCCTTGTGTTCCTAGTATTAACTTGTAATACTGTCATGTTCCCATACCCTGACGAGGTGGTATTGGGTAGTCCTAGCCTAGATTTCCTTATTAAGGACTCCAGGTCAACTTCCTAGGACGTGTCACTGCTCACCTTCACACACAACTTACGTAGGCCGCAGCAGTCCTTGACTGCCTGCGAGGTGCAGGGACCCCAACCCTGGAGTTGCTTCATGAACTCGGGTTCGGGGCCCCCGGGCAAGCCAAAGCCAGTATGGCAGGGGACTTACCTCCCTTCCTAAGGGTTGAGTCACCCCATGTAAATAGCGTGGTTTGTATTCAGTTACGGAACAAATGACAAATTCGTAGATAATTTGCATTTTTCCTAACGATACAAACCTAGCTATTTACAGTTATGTGCCTGCCAGCCCTGTCCCCCAAGATAAGTCCTACCTCTAAGTAAAGTGGACGAATTACCGGTGTGTGTGAGGGTGGAGGGGTAGCAAGCTAGCTAGCGGTGGGGTAGGAAACCCTCGTTAAAACTTTATGGCTCGTCATCGGCTGCGCCGAAGTAATTACCCCTTGTAAATAGCTAGGTTTGTATCGTTAGGAAAAATACAAATTATCTACGAATTTGTCATGTTTGTTTTATATCAAAACTCTTGAGTTATATTCCTATAATGTTTATTGCTGGTCTCTTACCCTTCACCAAGGGTGTGAATCAGCTATATATATATATATATATATATATATATATATATATATATATATATATACATATATATATATATATGTATATATATATATGTATATATATATATATATATATATATATATATATATATATATATATGTATATATATATATATATATATGTATATATATATATATATATATATATATATATATATATATATATATATATATATGTATATATATATATGTATATATATATATATATATATATGTATATATATATATATATGTATATATATGTATATATGTATATATGTATATATGTATATATGTATATATATATATATATATATATATATATATATATATATCCATCCACCAGCTAAGTTAAATGTTTAAAAATGATATTTTTATATTAAAGTAAATTTTTGAACATACTTACCCGGTGGATATATATAATTTAACTCCCCCCTTCCGCCCCTCTAGAGACCCTACGGGCAGAGAAGACCTGAGGATGTTAGGAATAGTTACAGTATCCTGGCGAGTGGTGGCGCTAGTGTACACCCAGCTACCCAACCTTCGATCGCCCGCGAGTTTTGTATTTGCTGCCGGACCGTCGGAGACGCTAGCTATATATATCCACCGGGTAAGTATGTTCAAAAATTTATTTTAATATGAAAATATCATTTTTCTTTGCTTTTTCTTTTCGTGTGTTTGTTTCTTCTTCCTGCCATCCATTATGGAGACCTGTCCGGGAACTGAAGGACGCTCCTGCGGGACCTTCAAGTAATCGGCCGAGACGGACCCCCAGTCATTGTGTCCGGTCTGCTGAGGACGGCGTTGTGACCAGGATAACACCTGCGATGAATGCTGGGAGTGGTCTTCCTCCTAGTGGGAAAGATTTGGGCACCAGCGTAAGAAGAAGTCCAAGAGAGATTCATCACCTTTCGGGTCTTCCTTGAAGTCGAATAAGTCTTGGACTTCTTCCTTTAACCCCCAATCTTTTCCCGAAGCTCCCGCTTGGTCGGTCTCTTCCAAGGACTGGTCAAGTAGGAGTGTTGACGAGCTAACACCAGGCAAACCGCGTTGTTAGAGGGACGGTGCTGCTCCATATAGAGAAGCAACTCCGCTCCTTCCCTTGGGGGGAACCTGTTCTTCACATTCTGACTTTTTGCAGGTTTGGTTATCACTGGGGGTTGTTATGCCACTTCCGAAGTATGTGTTAATGGAGCTTCTACAGCTGGATGCCGAGAGAAAACGAACTCCAGTCTCCTCAGATGAAGAAGTTCCTACCCCGAGGAGTGCTGACGTCGACGCCCTTGCCGTATGTAAAGTTCTGCTTTTGCTCTCCTGCAGCTGCTGTCGTTGCCAAAGACTGCGTTCTTTTGCCTTTCGAGACAGAGGTTGAACAAAGTCCTAGGCATGTTCCTGCTCCTTTGGGTGGTCACCTCTTGTTTGTGAATGAGGTCCTCCCCTGATTTTTTGGTGCAGAGATCATCTAGACATTGCCCCACCTCTTTGTCTTCCAGTCCTTTGCAGCCTAATTCTCCTGCCGAGGATCGCTGTCGATGAGCCCAGCATGGCCACTCCCCACAACAGGAGCCCTCGCCACCACAGGGATTCCACCTTGTCAAGGGATCGCAGTCCTTTCCTACCTACCTTCCAGTCATTCGCCTTCGCCCTCCATCGGGAAACGACACTACAACTCCAGAGAACGACGATCATCTTGCTGATCTTCTGCTCGTGATCTCCGCTTGCCACCTTGTGATCGTCACTCGCAAGCTCGTGATCTCCCTCTCCCGATTTCCATTTGCCAGCTCGTGATCATCACTTGCCTGCTCACCGTTGGCCAGCCCATGATTGTCACTCTTCAGCGCGCTATTCGTCAGCTCGTGATCATCATTCATCTTTTCGTGATCGTTATTCACCAGCTCGTCGTTCACTTTCTCATGATCGTCACTTGCCAGTGCGCTGCTTGCCATCACCAGCGTGCGATCATCTCTCCCCACCTCGTCATTACCAACCCTCGTGAAATCATTGGCATAGGCATGACCGTTCACCGCGCCACGTGGATGAGCCTTGCAGACCATGAGCAATCTTCCCAGTACCTGCACGTGTGAAATGCACTCGCCTAGACCCAGGCCTGCGCTCCCTGTGCTCATGCGTGTCCCTGACTCGCTAACAAGAATAGGTCACCCAGTTCCCTTCTCTACCAGCCTCAAGGAACTTCCAAAGAAGTGTGGCTCTGCAGCTACAGTTTCTCCAGCACGCTTTTCCAAGATAGAGTGAGATGCCATGCCTGTTCTGATCCACTGAAGTAGTAGAGCAAACTCTCCCCACTTTCAGGTACCTAGACCACAATCCTCTAGAAGGCGATCCCCATCTGTTAGCCTCCCCAATGACACTCCTGACCTTTCTGCTGTGGAAAAGTCTCAATCATGGTTCGACACCTTGGTAAAGTCAGTGAAACAGGTCTCGGGAACAGCATCTCCATCGAGACAAGTATCAGTAGTGTCTACTCCTATGATCCTGCTGGAGAAGTTGGTCTCCTCCTCCTCTCCTCCATCTGATCCATCTGACCCTAGGCAGAGGCCTGCCTCTTCCAAAGCCCCGAACCCTCAGATGTTCGTCTTGCCCATCAAGAGGGCGCTTGTGGCTGTAAGGATAGCTATTCACATCCAGGAGGATTTCTCGCAGCTTCAAATGATGCCGGGTCTTGACGACCAAGAAGAGGAGACCAAGCAATCCGACTCTCACACCGGATGATCTTCTCCACCCCTATACAAGCCAGGGCTTATAATCTCGGGAAATATCTCTTGAGCCTAGGTTCCGATTGAGGTGGTCCCTCCAAAGTTTTGTCCCCTTCAAACTAATAGATCAATCTGCAGCAGCACCTTCTTTTAGAGAAGGTCAGACCTCTTCCTGATGGCAGGAGCCCTCCCCACCATTGCTGCTGTAGGAATTCCTTTCGCCTTGGAATGAGTCGAAGGACTCTAAGACGGTGCCAAAGAACACCAATGCTAGATCAGCTTTTCAGCAAGGAAGAGCATGTGGGACCTCCCCGGCAGCAGCAGTAAGTGACGTTCCCTCAGCTTTAAACGTCGACGACCTCAACCCACCACAGCCTCTTATGTGTGAGAGCTCAGAGGTGGAAGGTGACCAGGGCTATGACTACCTCCCCAGGGCCACCAGTCCTGAAGTATTCAGAAGCGGAGCAGCAGGAGTGTCGGAGTACACATTCTGACAGGTTCTAGCCTGCATGAGAGCTATCAGTGGGTTAGCTGACCCTTCAACGGCCCCCTCAAGGAGGGCAAGGATACTGTCCTTGACCATGTCTGTGGGACCCAACAACCTCCCAAGGCCAGTGCAGCTTTGCCCTAGTCGAAGGGGTTGACGGCTGCCAGGAAGAAGGTGTTCTCCCAGATCGCCGGCTCTTCCAGTTCTCTTCGCACTGGTCGAAACTCCTTCAACCACCGTTTGTGCAACAAAGGAGATACTATAAGGTGTTGGACGAGACTCTTCCGGCCTTGCCTCTACAGTAGTTTCTTCCATAGAAGCACTCTCGAGAGAAGTCTCTATTGAGAGGCTATCTGGGGTCTCAGCCTCCTTTTCAGCATTTGAGATTCTTGATGTGGAAAAGGTCGCAAAGTTTCTACAAAGTTCATTGGTGACGGAATTGTGAAAGTGTTGAATTTCCTCCTCAGAGACAACATGGAAAGTTCGAAGCCTTAGAAGTATGGCATGCAGGCTACCTCGTAGCTGGACCTATGGCTAGGATCTGTGGGACACCTCGTTAGAACTGAAGATTGATCTAAGGATTCTATGAGGAAGTCAATGAAAACCTTTCTTTTTATGAATGGTACTTACCTGGCAGTTATATATATATATATATATATAGCTGATATCTCTAAATTTCGGCAGAATTTTTCAAAACGAGGCAACCGCCTTGTGGTGGTTGGGAGGTAGGTGGTTACACCCGTCACAGGGTGGTACAAGGAATCATTCCCGTGTTCAAGACTTCAGTTCATCTCTGCCGGCTGGATCGAAAACATCGTAGGTCCACCATTGAGAGTTTTTCGAATCACTTTCCCTTCTTCGCTTTTTTTGGACTTCGTTTGGTGAAGTACACTGATTTAGGGATTTGGCAATCGTGTTTTGTTATTATTATTGTGCTATTTACTTTGTTTATCATGAGTGAAAACTTAATTTTTGTGTTTGTGCGAGTGATGTATGCAAGGTGAGGTTACCGAAAGTGTCGGTTGACCCTCACAGTTTGTATGCAGGGGTTTTGTTTGTGCACTTTTTTTTTTTAGGTGCAAAGTTTTTAATCCTGATGGCGGAAATACGTTCCGCCAACTCTATGACGTCACAGTCGTGTGACGTAATCTTCATTGTATGTCTTGCAAATTTTCTTTATTTGTTTTTTCTTGTAAAGAATGGGGGGAATTCCATCTTATATAAGTTTTTCAACTTTTAATGTAAAATTTTAAAGAAATATTTGTCCATTTAGCATTCGTTCTTTAAATCATCGATCTAATTTCATAGATTAAATAGAACTAGCGTATGGTTAATTTACGCTGTGTAGGCTAGTTCTCATTTCTATCGATGCAGTCCCAACATGCCTTGGTAGCGTTCTTTTCGATATTGGGAATTCTAGTTTTAGTCGTATTTTCATTTATATGTTCCTATTGTAATGTGTAGCAAATCCCTTTATTGGGGGAACCTTTAAGATTTAAGGATTGTTTACATTTATATATATAGATATGTTATTGCTATATCTGTTCTTTTTTATCATAACAACTCGCTTGTTTTTGAAAACCCTTGGAATTAATTGTGGATTACTTTTGTTTTCCCATTTTTTTTTCATTTTAATCTTTAATGTATAACTTTCCCGGCGGTTGTATGTAACTACCGGGTAGGTATTTATGACATTTAATTTTACCGGTGGTTATATGTAACTACCGGGTGAGTGTGTTCAACATTTATTTTTAAACTCAACACTTGCCCAGTGGTTTTCGTTTTGTGACCGCCGGGTAAGTATGTTTGAAAGTTTATTTTATTATGGAAATGTCAGTTTAATATTTTATAAAAACATTTTGTTACAGTTTATATAGCAAGTACTAGAGACGATATTAGAGGGTTATAAACATTGAGTTATATACATTGTTCATCATTTATTCTTAATATGTTTTATGTTCAATAATAAAGACATTTGAATAAATGGACCAAGCTCTTATTTATGACCACGGCCAGAGATGGATTCAGGATAAGAGATATTGTGAATGACTAAATCCTAAGAACTAATCAAAATGCCAGCATTAGGTGTCCAATACCAGGCTGTGATTACGTCACGGACGACCTTGAGGCCGCCATCGTAGCTGCACTCATAACTGCTCACTGCACCACACATGCTCCTGGACAAGCTGCCAAAGTAGAAAGAGTTAAAAGACCCACAATATCGACAGCGGGAACAAGTGAAGAATGGGCATATTTTCAATCACGATGGTCTGACTATGTAGACGCAACTAAAATTGAGGGCCGTGATCGCGTGGTACAGCTTCTAGAATGCTGCGAAGAACAACTTCGAAAAGACTTAACACGATCAGCTGGTGGCAGTCTTACTAACAAGACTGAAGTAGAAGTGATGGGAGCAATAAAAAAACTGGCAGTTCGAGAGGAAAACACCATGGTAGCTCGAGTGACTTTACACAACATGCGTCAAGACCGTGATGAGCCTGTACGACGTTTCTGTGCATGACTTATAGGACAGGCTAGTGTTTGCAAATTCCTGATAAAATGTCCAGGATGCAACGTTGATGTAAATTATACTGACACAATAGTTAGAGACGTATTAGCACGCGGCATATGTGACCCTGAAATACAATTAGATCTACTTGGTGATAAGAATCAGGACATGTCATTAGAAGAAGTTGCACAGTTTGTCGAAGCTAAAGAATCTGGTAAACGATCTGCCTCCCGACTATTAGACTCTCATGAGGTCCAAGCAGCAGCCAGTAGTTCATACAGAAAGGCAAAACAAACCGCTGTCAAAGATAAAAACGAAGTTTGCTCATACTGTGGCAAGAAAGGACATGGTAAAAACACTCCTGCACGTGCAAGAAAATCAAAATGTCTAGCTTACGGTCATAGATGCGAACACTGCAACCGAGAAAATCACTTCGAGAGTGTTTGCCGTAGTAAGGGCAAACCAAAAGTGAAACCCAGTGCTCACAATGCCAATGACTACGAGAATGCGGTGTTCAACACCTTGTGCAGCGTATCATCAATCTCTAAACAACACACTGACAAGACATTGGCTTTGGACCACCATCTGTATGACAACTTACCTGATACTTGGATAAAGAGACCTTCCAAATCTCAACCTTTCATAAATCTGACAATCAGAACATCACCTGAGGATTACGAAGCCTTTGGTTTCCACCTTCAAGCTGGTACACATGCTGTTCGTATATCTGCAATGGCAGACACTGGATGTCAAAGCTGTCTCGCAGGTATCAAGGTCATCCACAAACTTGGCCTCAAGCAAAGTGACCTCATTCCTGTAACTATGAAAATGCACGCTGCAAATAACAGAGGCATTAAAATCCTCGGTGCCACAATCCTTTGTATCTCAGGAACAGATGAGCAGGGGAACCTTGTTGAGACTAGGCAAATGACATATGTCACCGACAACTCGGATAAGCTCTTCATCAGTAGGGAAGCCTGCATCGCCCTTGGCATGATATCGGATAGTTTTCCGACTATTGGTGAAATCTATGACACACAATAGGAAACTCTGGATGCCACCAACAATGAAGTAGGAAGCGTTAGTGGACTAGCCAATCAATGTGACTGCCCAAAACGTCAACTACCACCTCCGCCGCCTACAGAATTACCGTTCAGTGCAACCGAGTCCAACCGGTCTAAACTAAAGGACTACCTCTTGGAGTACAACGAATCAAGTACATTCAACGTATGTGACCACCAACCGTTACCACTAATGGATGGACCCCCAATGAAGTTGATGATCGATCCGAATGCTGATCCTGTTGCTCGTCACACACCAGTGCCAGTGCCGTTACACTGGCAAGAGGAAGTTAAAGCTGGACTTGACCAGGACGTCCGCCTTGGTGTCCTTGAACCTGTCCCAATCGGAGAACCAGTAACTTGGTGCCATCGGATGGTTGTATGTGCTAAGAAAAATGGCACACCTCGACGAACAGTTGATTTTCAGCCTCTCAATGTGCACGCTAAGAGAGAAACGCATCATACGCCTTCTCCATTTCACCAAGCAAGGTCAGTACCACAAGGAAAAAAGAAAACCGTCTTTGATGCCTGGAACGGATACCACAGTGTACCGATTCAGGAATCTGACCGTCACTTAACTACGTTTATCACTCCTTGGGGACGCTATCGTTATAAAACAGCCCCTCAAGGGTATATTGCTTCTGGCGACGGATATACTCGACGGTATGATGAAATAGTTGCCGAGATACCCAACAAAACTAAATGTGTCGACGATGTTCTTCTTTGGTCTGACTCAATAGAGGAGAGTTTTTTCCAAGCTGTACAATGGCTCGACATACAGTATGTGGAAGACACGGCATAACACTCAACCCTGACAAATTTCGTTTCGCAGAAGACACAGCTGAATTCGCTGGATTCGAAATAACCCCAGACACAGTTCGCCCATGTGCAAGATATCTTAGTGCAATTATGGACTTTCCAACCCCAAGAAATATCACCGATGTCAGATCTTGGTTTGGTTTAGTAAACCAAGTATCGTTTGCTTTCAACATGACCGACAAACTGCTACCATTCAGACAGTTATTGAAACCAGGAACACCATTCACCTGGAATGACAATATTAATGCACTCTTTGAGGAGTCTAAAACTGCCATTATCAACGAAATTGAAGAAGGTGTGCGAATCTTTGAGAAGACAAAACCTACCTGTCTTGCCTCCGATTGGTCAAAATCAGGAATTGGATTCTGGCTGTTCCAGAAACATTGCGACTGTCGCACTGGTTGGAAGATCACACTTGTCGGCAGTAGGTTCACACATGCAGCTGAGTCTCGATATGCAACAGTTGAAGGTGAAGCGTTGGCAGTCGTCGATGCTCTTGATAAGGCAAGATACTTTGTTCTTGGCTGTGAAGATCTTGTGGTCGCAGTTGACCATAAACCCGTTGAAAATATTTGGTGACAGATCATTGGAGGACATATCAAATTCACGTCTCAGAAACTTGAAGGAAAAGTCCCTCCGCTATTGATTTCGCATGATTCATATCCCAGGGGTCAAGCATCTCGCTGCAGATGGAGTATCGCGCCACCCAACTGGAAAATCTGAAAAGCTATCGCTTCAAGATGACATTGCATCAGTTGACAGTGTACCTTCCGTGAGAAATGTTCCCCTACACAAATTGCCATCAGCATATTCTGTTTCCACTGACAATGATATTGATACTTGTATCACCGCATCAGCAGTATGCTCACTTGACTCACTTAACGTGAGAGCAGTCACCTGGGACAGAGTTCGCACTGCCACAAGTAGTGACGATAACATGCATGAACTGCTCAGCCTTATAGAATGCGGAGTACCAGAGTCTCGTCAAGAATTTCCTGTACATCTTCGAGAGTATTTTCAATTCCGCGAGCATCTCTACACTGTTGATGGTGTGATACTATACAAGGAGCGTATAGTTATTCCTCCAGCCCTTCGTCAGGAAATTCTCACATCTCTTCATTCAGCACATCAAGGAATTACCTCTATGGTATCGCGAGCAGAGTCATCTGTGTTTTGGCCAGGGATAACACCCGCTATAACAGCACTTCAAGCTGGATGCAACTACTGCAATCGCATCGCGCCTTCGAATCCTAGTGCTATGCCTACACCCCTTATATCTCCAGACTACCCATTCCAATGTGTTTGTGCAGATTACTTTCACTACGAGGAGTTGGATATTTAGTTATAGTTGATCGATACTCGAATTGGCCCATAGTTGAACGATCTTCGAACGGTGCAGAGGGTCTTATAACTTTACTATGCCAAACATTTGTGACATTTGGGATTCCGGATGAATTGACATCTGATGGTGGACCTGAATTTACAGCGACGGCAACTAGGCAGTTTTTAAAGGACTGGGGAGTCCATCACCGCCTCTCCTCTGTGGCCTTCCCACATAGTAATTGCAGAGCCGAAATAGGCGTCAAAATTGTCAAGCGTCTTATAGCGGACAACATGGGCAGTAACGGTGATCTCAACACTGATGAATTCCAACGTGCGATGCTCCAATACAGGAACACACCTGACAAGAGATACCAAGTTATCTCCTGCAATATGTGTATTTGGTCATCCCATCATAGACTTCATACCTGTCCCGCCCGGCAGGTACCGTCCCCACGACACGTGGAAGGAAACACTCAATGCAAGAGAGGAGGCCCTAAGACATCGACACCTTAAACAGGGAGAGCGCTTATCAGAGCACACTAAGAGACTACCCCCACTGTCCGTAGGTGACCGGGTTCGCATCCAAAATCAAACAGGAAATCACCCCCTGAAATGGGACAAAACCGGTGTCATCATAGAAGTCCGCCAATTCGACCAATACGTCGTCAGAGTTGATGGCTCTGGTAGGGTCACGCTAAGGAACCGGAAGTTTTTGAGACAATACGTGCCTGTCAGGAGTATTCCAGAAGTCCAGAAGATGACTATAATCGGAATCAGATTGTACCTATTGCCAATCCTTCGACCACTAAAACGTCTGAGACCATTGCGAAGGACACCATTCCGACAACCCAAAATCCGGACACACATAGTACTCTTCCACTGACCACTTTGCCGTTACCAAGTGGTACTACCCCTAACATTCATTTTGATGTTGCTGCTCCGGAATGCTATCCCAACGACCTCGGTAACACTGCGAATCATCAAGGAGAGATTCCGCCTCCCAATGATAGCACAAACTCTCCATCGCAGTTAACTCCTGCCATGCCAAATTTCGAGCAACGCAAGTCCAGTCGTACCCGTCGACCGCCAACATGGCACTGTGATTTCGAGATGAACTAGCTATAGTGTCATCATGATCAACACATGACAATAATTGTTTTTCAAGTTTCCGTTCCTTCACATGTTAACAGGAGTTTAGTGTTCATGAACCTATAATTTGGACGTTTAATTGCCACCCAATGTTTTGACATCAGTTTTAAACCGACCTCCAAAAGAGACATTTTAAAAGGCCGTTTAAAAACTTGGGGGGAGATAGAGGGTTATAAACATTGTTCATCATTTATTCTTAATATGTTTTACAGTGAGCCCTCGTTACTTCGCGGTTCGACCATCGCGGATTCACCACTTCGCGGATTTTTTCATAACCCATGTATATACATATATCGCGGATTTTCCGGAAATTTCGAAAATACCGCGATGTGACCGATGGTGCGAGATTGGAGAAAGTAAGGAAAATTGAATCATGATTGATTTTCACTATAAATGAAACTTTGAGGAGCAACAAAGATATTTGTTAGAGAGATAGAGAGAGGTAAGGAATGGGAGGTAGTGAAAAGTAGCCCACAGAGAGAGAGAGGTAGAGAGAGAGAGAGAGAGAGGTAGAGAGAGAGAGAGGTAGAGAGAGAGAGAGAGGTAGAGAGAGAGAGAGGTAGAGAGAGAGAGAGAGAGAGAGAGAGAGAGATAGAGAGAGAGAGAGAGAGAGAGAGAGAGAGAGAGAGAGGGGTTTAGATGTAATAAACAAAAAAATTTGATAGGTTATAACACATTGGTGCTTATGTAATATCAACTGTATACTGTAGACGGTTTGAATAAGTTAAGAAATGGTATAAACGATACTTTGTTAGTGTATTTGTACACTCTCAAGAGCGGCAGCTAGATGTCAGCTGATCTAATCACAGCCAAAAGTAAAACAAAAAGAAGTCGTCAATACTCGATTTTTAAAACACACCCGAAATTTAAAAACAAAAGTACACGCTTTCTTAATGTGGAATTAACTATTTAAAGAGTAGCAATTTTCTAGAATAAAATGATGTTTCCCAAAAGATAGTGGTTTGCTGATGAAATCGGATGCCGTATTTTTAGCTATGATTGAAATGGATGTAGACTCGGCATAATTTTTTCGTTTCGTATTTAATTAACACAAAGAAAACTAATTTTAGTTTCTTCATCTAAATGTAAGTATTGTATAACACGAAGAGAGAGAAAGAGAGAGAGAGAGAGAGAGAGAGAGAGAGAGAGAGAGAGAGAGAGAGAGAGAGAGAGAGAGAGAGAGAGAGAGAGAGAGAGAGAGAGATCAGCTGTTGTAATCAAATGGCATGTTTTTGTTTCGTGAGAATTTCATCGCCACGACTTTAACAACAACATACTGTATTGACCTTTACAGTATTACACAGACTACTGTAATATGATAAGGTAAAATATTTGTAATCTATCTTATATGAAATGGGGCTATTTTTTTGTTTAAAATTTACTTGTTCCGTAACCGAAATACAAACCACGCTATTTACAAAAGGGGTATTACATTTAGCGCAGCTGAAATGACGAGCCAATAGTTTTTAACGAGGGTTAATTACCCCCGCGCTAGTTAGCGGGGGGTGGGGAAGGGTAGCTTGCTACCCCTCCCCCCTCCACACACCGGTGACTTGCTTCACTTCACTTTTGGCTCGGCGGTGATCAGACGTGTCTGTTCATCGCCTTCGTGACAGCCTTTAATTTTCAGCTTTTTCTTTTCAGCTTGTGTGATTGGTTGGAAGTTGACCTTCAGTTATTTTCTTTTATTTACTATGCGTACATGCCCTGGAGTTGCCGGCCGTCCTTGTGGGACTTTCATGTCGGACGTTATTACGGATCCTCACACCCTCTGCCCTCAATGTCGGGGCCGACGGTGCGACCAGGATAACATGTGCCGTGAGTGCAGGGAGTGGTCTGCCTCCCAGTGGGAGAGGTTTGGCCGTCGGCGTAAGAAGAAGTCCAAGAGAGACCGTTCTCCTCCGGGGTTAGCCTTGAAGGAGGAAGGTTCTCGGGACTCTTCTTCCGCCGCCCAAACCTCCTCCGAAGCTCCCCCTCGTCCGCCTCCTAAGGAGAGTCGTCCGAGTGGGAGCGCAGGCCCTTGTTCTGTTTCCCTACCTTCGGTGGGGGGAGAGGGCGTCGCCTCCCATAGCGAGGCGGTTCCCCCTCCTCCTCCGGGGGAGGTTATTGATAATAATGCCTTATCCAGTGATGATCTTTTACAGATTTGGTCGTCCCTGGGGCTTAAGGGCTTGCCCTCCAGGGTCGCTCTTATTGACCTTGTCTCGTTGGGGGCCGCTGTTAAACAGTCGCCGGTGGTAGCGGAGGTAGACCCTCTGTCTATTGTCGACGTCGTGGTGACAGAGGCCTCCGACGTGGCTGGGCCTTCCGACGCAGGTGCTGTTGCTGGTGATGGTGCTCAAGGCTCTCCTCCTCCTTCCGTGCATCCTTCGAAGGGGGAAGTGAGTCCTTCGGTCTCGACTGCTGCCCAGCTTCCTTCTGAGGGAAGTGTTTTGACGGAGACTCCCCTTCGGAGGACCGATGGTCCCGACGATCTCCCCCGAGGCCGCCTCCGCCGTAAGGCTCACCGCCCTCTACGCCACAAGGGCCTCCCTTCCCCTTACAAGGGGACTAAGAGGCGCCTTTTTGGGTCTTCGTCCTCCGGGGGGGACTCTCCTCGTCAGCCTCAACCGACTGCTCCGCCCTCCTTGAACCTCTCTGCAGACCGCTCACCATCTCCTGCCGGATCTTCGCCTTCTGGAGAACTCGTCACCCGACGGGCAACGGTCCCTTCGGGGCTAAGGGATTCTTCCCTTACGCGAGCAGGGCTAGCGCACAAGCGCTCTCCTGCTCGCCAGCGATCTCCTGCTCGCCAAGACTCTCCTGCTCGCCGACGCTCACCTGCTCGTCGGCTCTCTCCTGATGTTCGCCCCCCTCGCCAGCGCTCTCCTACTCGTCAGCTCTCTTCCGAGCGTCAGCGCTCATTTGAGGACCATCGCCCTGCGGTCTCTGACCACCCTTTAGTTCCTGCTGAACTCCCTGCTCACCATCCACCTGGTCCTGGGGCTACGCAACATCGTACTGCGCGTGTGTCAGAAACACATGTTCGCCAACGCGCCAGCGATCTTCCCGTTCCTGCTCGTGAACGCGCCGCACCACCTGTCCTCTCACAGGACACGCGTCGACCTTCTGCTCGCCAGCGATCACCAGCTCGCCAGCGATCACCAGCTTGCCAGTGATCACCAGCTCGCCAGCGATCACCTACACATGCTGCTCGCCATCGCACGACCCTGCATGATCGCCCGCTTACGCATGCTGCTCCTCATCGCACTACCCTGAACGATCGCCCTCCTGCGGATGCTGATCACCATCGCACCCTTTCACGCGATCATTCACCTGCGCATGCTGCTCGCCATCGCACAACCCTGCACGATCGCCCGCTTACGCATGCTGCTCCTCATCGCACAACCCTGACCGATCGCCCTCCTGCGGATGCTGATCACCATCGCACCCTTTCACGCGATCATTCACCTGCGCATGCTGCTCGCCATCGCACAACCCTGCACGATCGCCCGCTTACGCATGCTGCTCCTCATCGCACAACCCTGAACGATCGCCCTCCTGCGGATGCTGATCACCATCGCACCCTTTCATGCGATCATTCACCTGCGCATGCTGCTCGCCATCGCACAACCCTGCACGATCGCCCGCTTACGCATGCTGCTCCTCATCGCACAACCCTGAACGATCGCCCTCTTGCGGATGCTGATCACCATCGCACCCTATCACGCGATCATTCACCTACACATGCTGCTCGCCATCGCTTACCATCACGCGGTCATTATCGCCAGTGATCTTCTTCACCTACGCGGCAGCACAATCCCTCGCCGTCGCGCCATCGCTTGCGTTCGTCGCCTCGGACACGTGTTCATTTACCTGCCCACCCTCACGCCCACTCGCCTGCGCGCCCGCGCGATCGCTCGCCTGCGCGCCCGCGCGACCGCTCGCCTGCGCGCCCGCTCGCCTGTGCGCCCGCGCGATCACCCGCGCGACCATTCGCCTGACCATTCGCCTTTGCGCGACCGTTCGCCCTCGTGCGACCATAGTTCGCGGCGAATTCCACAGCCGGTGGTAGCAGCAGGGACGCGTGCTCCTAGACGGCACTCGGGATCACCTCCATCCAAGCACAGGTTGGTAGTGCAGGACGAAGACAGGTCAGTACAGCATTCTTCCCCACCTTCTTTTCAGGCAGGTACCGTCGTGTCCACTCCAAAGGATCGCCCGATCCCTTTCACCTTAGCGAGGATTTCGGACTCTGTGTCCTTGGAGCAGCAGACTTGGTTTGGTCCGCTGGCACGGGCATTAGTGAGGGTTATGAAACCAGCACTCGCCGGCCAGGGTAACAAACCAGCGGCTGTCTCTCCTACGCTGAAGAGAAAGAGAGGAGTGGACTTCGTGGTGACTTCCCCCAGGGCGAAGTTGGTTCCCAAGAGGTCGGTCTCGAGGGTCCCCTCTCCTGCACGAGTACTCTCTCCTTCTCCCGTGGACGAGGCCTTTCCGTCCTCAGGTGAGTCCAGTGGAGCGGTAGTCTTCCCCTCGGCACCAGGGGGGGAGACTTCGCTTCAGGCAGGAGAATCGTCTCGTGAGGAAGGGGCCCCTCGAACCTCGTTGTTGGGATCCTGTATCCCTCCCAGGAGGGAACCCAAGGATTCCAAGACCATCCCTAAATCCTCTGCAAGGATTCGTCAGGAACCCACGACTACCCAGGGGAATGTCCACGTATCACCCCAGGAAGAGATTCCTGGGGCAGGAGACTTAGCTGCCAGCCCGCAGGGAGGAGAACAGCAAGAGTCCGAACATGCCTTCTGGCAGGTCCTAAGCCTGATAAGGCAACTTAACAGTCTTACGGATCCAGTCATCCCCCCCCCGTGAAGGCAAAGACACGATTCTGGATGAAGTGTTTGACGTTCGAAAGGCCCCTAAGACCAGTGCAGCTCTGCCCTGGTCTCGGGGGCTGAAGAGTGCCAGAGCTAGGGCCAATGCTCAGCTCGCACTTCTTGCCTCCTCCAGTCGTTCCACTGCCGGGATCAAACTCATCCCTCCTCCTCGCCTTCAGCAGAGGAGGTATTTCGAGATCCTGGGTGAGCACAACCTCGCTCTTCCTCTCCATCACTCTGTGGAGGAGCTGGCGAAGGGAGTTCCCTTGGAGAAACTCTCTGCCCGGCAGGTGTCGTTCTCGGCGGCAGAGATCCTTAACCACGAGAAGGTCGCTAAGTGTGCCATGCAGGCCACTTCGTGGCTGGACTTCTGGTTAGGATCTCTGGGCATCCTATTGCGATCGGAGGACTTGTCCAAGGAGACCAATAGGAAGGCCCTAGAGACCTTCTTGCTCTCGGGCACCCGCTCCATCGAGTTTTTGGCGCACCAGGTTACCACCCTGTGGGCCAACTCGGTGTTGAAGCGTCGCGATGCTGTGTCCGAGAGATTCCATCCGAAGGTCCCCGCCGTAGATGTGTGTAGGCTCCGACATGCCTCCCTCCTGGGGGAGAGCCTGTTTGAGCCTCAAGACTTGGAGCGAACGGCTGAGAGGTGGAGGAAATCCAGCACGGACTCCCTCCTCCACAGGGCCCTTACAACTCGGCCCTATAAGCCTCCAGCCCCGCCACAACAGCAGCAACAGCCTCGTAAGGCTCCCAAACAGGCACCGGCAGCTAAGAAAGTGGTGTCTAAGCCCCAGCCCTTTCCAGCCAAGGTCAAGAGGGGCGGTAAGTCCTCCAGGGGAGGCAAGACTTCTAGGGGTGGCGGCCGCGGCCGCAAGCCCTAGGGGTGGCAGTCCCCCTGCGTGTCCACCTGTGGGGGGATGCCTTCAGCGTTGCGTCCGCAGGTGGCAACATCACGGGGCCGATGCTTGGACGGTCTCAGTGATCGGCCAAGGTTATCGCATCCCGTTCACGACATCTCAACCTCCCCTGACAGCGAATCCAGTGTCGTTGAGCTCCTATCCCATGGGATCGGCAAAGGGGCTGGCCCTTCAGGCCGAAGTCGAGACCATGTTCGAGAAGGGTGCTCTCCAGGAGGTCGTGAACGGCTCTCCAGGCTTCTTCAGTCGACTCTTTCTTGTAAAGAAGGCTACTGGAGGCTGGAGACCCGTCATCGATCTCTCGGCTCTGAACAGGTTTGTCAAACAAACCCGGTTCAGCATGGAGACAGCAGACACGGTCAGACTTGCGGTGAGACCACAAGACTTCATGTGTACACTGGATCTAAAGGATGCGTACTTCCAGATCCCAATCCATCCGTCTTCCAGGAAGTACCTGAGATTCTGCCTAGACAACAAGATCTACCAGTTCAAGGTGCTGTGTTTCGGTCTCTCCACAGCTCCTCAGGTGTTCACCAGAGTGTTCACCCTGATTTCGACTTGGGCGCACAGGAACGGCATTCGTCTCCTTCGTTACCTAGACGATTGGCTGATCCTAGCAGACTCGGAGTCGACCCTTCTTCGACACCGAGACAGGCTTCTAGATCTTTGCCAGGATCTGGGGATCGTGGTAAACCTCGAGAAGTCCTCTCTGCAGCCGTCCCAACGACTGGTTTATCTAGGCATGCTAATAGACACCAATCTCCACAAAGCCTTTCCATCAGACGACCGGATAGCAAGGCTGAGGAGGGTGGCGGAACCTTTCCTCAGGCGAAAAGAACTCCCCGCCCAATCGTGGTTGCGTCTCTTAGGCCACCTATCCTCCCTGGCCCGTCTGGTTCCAAACAGCCGCCTCAGGATGAGATCCCTTCAATGGCGGCTCAAGTCCCGGTGGAATCAAGGATCCGATTCCCCGGACATTCTGATCCCAATGGGGTCTCTGGAACAGACGGACTTGCGGTGGTGGCTGGCCGACGAGAACCTGCGAAAGGGAGTGAGTCTTCTCGTCCTCCCCCCGGAATTGACTCTGTTTTCGGACGCGTCAAAAGAAGGGTGGGGGGCGCACGTTCTGAACCAGAGGGCCTCAGGCCTTTGGTCAGAATCAGAAAAGTGCCTACACATCAACCTGCTAGAATTGAAGGCCGTCTTTCTGGCCCTTCAACAGTTCCAACGGTTCCTGGCGGGTCACTCCGTGGTGGTGATGAGCGACAACACCACGGTAGTGGCTTATATCAACAAGCAGGGAGGCACTTTTTCGCAACAGCTATCCCATCTTGCAGTAGAGACTCTGAGGTGGACCGAAACCCACTCGATAACACTATCAGCTCGCTTCATTCCTGGCAAGAGGAATGTGCTCGCCGACAGTCTGAGCAGGGCTTCGCAGATAGTGAGTACCGAGTGGTCTTTGGATCCTCAGATAGCCAACAAAGTCCTGACTTTGTGGGGTTCCCCGACGGTGGACTTGTTCGCGACAGCCTTGAACTTCAAGCTGCCCCTGTACTGCTCACCAGTCCCGGACCCCAAGGCACTCTGGCAAGATGCTTTCCAGCAACGGTGGGACAACATCGACGTGTACGCCTTCCCACCATTCTGTCTGATGAGAAGGGTGCTCAACAGGACCAGACTATCGGTCAACTGTTCCATGACTCTAGTAGCTCCGCTATGGCATCACGCGGAATGGTTTCCGGACCTTCTGCAACTCCTGACGGAACTCCCAAGGGAGCTTCCTCCACGACACGAGCTTCTCAGACAACCCCACTCCGGTGTCCCTCACAGGGCCGTAGCCTCACTTCAGCTTCACGCCTGGAGACTATCCAGCGTCTCCTCGCGGAGAGAGGATTTTCGCAACAGGTTGCGGAGAGAATGTCTCGGCACCTGCGAAGGTCCTCTGAGGGAGTCTACCAAGCTAAGTGGAGAGTCTTTTGTGGTTGGTGTCGTGGAAGGGGTATCTCTCCACTCGATGCCACTATTCCAGCAATAGCGGACTTCCTTGTGTATCTGCGAGAAGAAATGCGCCTTTCTGTCTCGGCAGTGAAAGGCTATCACTCAGCCTTAAGCTTGGCCTTCAGATTGAAGGGCGTGGATATTTCTTCATCGCTAGAACTCTCTTTACTCATACGTAGCTATGAGCTTACCTGCCCCCAGTCGGAAGTGAGACCCCCTCCTTGGAACGTGGTTCGAGTCCTCAGGTCTCTCAAGAGACCTCCCTTCGAGCCATTACGCCAAGCCTCCGATCGCCACCTGTCTTGGAAGACGGCTTTCCTACTCGCCTTGGCCTCGGCCAAGCGAGTTACTGTAGTGAACTTCATGGTCTCTCGTACGACATCGCCCATTCAAGGGGATGGGGGGAGGTAACGTTCAGGTTCGTCACTGAGTTTGTGGCCAAGACTCAGAATCCTGGAGTGCCGGATCCTCGGTTCGACTCTTTCAGGATCGCGAGTCTCCGTTCTGTAACAAACGACCCAGACCAGCTGCTACTATGCCCAGTGAGGTGTCTGAGGTACTACTTGAAGAGAACGGCTGCAGTCCGTCCTCATGTGCGAGCTTTGTTTGTGAGCACAGGCAGGACGAAGAGGAGGGTCACCAGGAACACCATCTCTGCTTGTATTCGAAGGGTTATCCACCATGCCCTGAATCCTGACCCTCCTCCGTCACGTCGCCCTCGGGCCCACGATGTCAGGGGTATTGCTACATCCCTGGCCTTCAAGAGAAACTTCTCTGTGACGCAGGTACTTCAAGCTGGGGTCTGGAAGCGTCAAACGACCTTCACAGCCCACTACCTGCAAGACGTGACCCACAGGAGCCTCGATACGTTCTCTATCGGCCCTGTGGTGGCTGCACAACAGCTGGTCTAACCTCAGGCTCCTTTTTGGACAAGTAGCAGTAGGTTGAGGGCGTTGTTACCCGGGCTTAGTCTGTGTGAATGAAAGAGTATGTCTGACCCTTACTTCTTTCTTCATTCTCCCCTCTCTTGGGGAAGCAGCATCCTGGTCCTCGCATAGCTGACCTCGACCTCTGCAGGTAACCCATGCTTCTTTGTGCTCCTAGTATTAAGCTTAATACTGTTGCGTCTCCCATACCCTGACGAGGTGGTATGGGGAACGTCCTATCCTAGAATTCCTATCTGAAGGTCTCAAGGTCAACTTCATAGGACGAGTCACACTCTCCTCCTCACACTACTTATGTAGGCCACTCGTTCCTAGTGATGCTAGGAACCTGTGAGGTACAGGGGCTCCCTCTCTCTAGTGCTGCTCACTGAGGGATCGAGCCCCCGGGCAAGCCGAAGTCAGTAAGGCTGGGGACTTTCCACCCTTCCTAAGGGGTAAGTCACCCTTTGTAAATAGCGTGGTTTGTATTTCGGTTACGGAACATATGACAAATTCGAAGATAATTTGTATTTTTCCTAACCATACAAACCTTAGCTATTTACACATATGTGCCCGCCATCCCTGACCCCCAAGTCAAGTCCTACCTCTAAGTGAAGTAAGTCACCGGTGTGTGGAGGGGGGAGGGGTAGCAAGGTACCCTTCCCCACCCCCCGCTAACTAGCGCGGGGGTAATTAACCCTCGTTAAAAACTATTGGCTCGTCATTTCAGCTGCGCTAAAAGTAATACCCCCTTTGTAAATAGCTAAGGTTTGTATGGTTAGGAAAAATACAAATTATCTTCGAATTTGTCATATTTATGTATGTAAAACAACTCTCTCTCTCTCTCTCTCTCTCTCTCTCTCTCTCTCTCTCTCTCTCTCGTAAATTGTTTTCCTGCTTTGCTACGTATGTATGATTTTATATAGATACGGTAAATAATATTTGTAATAACATATTTTATATAAGCTTTTACTGTAATATCATTATTTATCACTTTCATCATGCGCGTTAAATGCCTTCATTTGTTTACTGAGCGTACTTTGTGACGCCGTCGTTTCAGGCGGCGTCATAAAGAAAAACATTTCATTTGGAAGTCCTAAGAAAAATTAAGTAAAACATTGGTACTTTAATAACAAAATCAACATACTATACTGAATAATCAATATAATCGATGCAAAAACTAACCTATACACAGATGTGTAAATGCGTTTGTTTCTTCATTATGATCAGAGATAAACGTAAACAAAACATTGGTTGCCATTTATCGTGCTTTTTGGAGTGTTTAGGAAACGCATGATATAAAGTCGCCTTTAATATTTGTGCCTGTTTTAGTTTAGGGTACTGTAGTACATGCATTAAGTGTTCTGTACATTAAAGGGTAGTTTGTTAACAGTACTACGTACAAGGGAAGGTTTTAAAAGTCTGAATATACATGTTAAATAAATAGGTAAATATGGTGTCACTACTTCGCGGATTTTCACCTATCGCGGTCGGGTCTGGAACCTATCTACCGCGATAAACGAGGGTTCACTGGTATGTTCAATAATAAAGACATTTGAATAAATGGACCAAGCTCTTATTTAGATATTGCTTTCTCATTCAAGCCCGTGGCAGCAGAATAAGTTCTCTCACAACGGGCAGGACTAATTATGGTCTTTTGTGTAAGAGTTTAATAGTGCAAGTTTCAGTGCTAAATTAAGGCATTGGATTCATTCAGCACAGTGGACGTCTTTTTCCTAGCCTTAGACCTCTTCCAAGCTCCCCAGCCCTAGACCTCTTCCAAGCTCCCCAGCCCATGGGAGAAGGAACGTCGATCGGCAAAAGGAAACGAGAGGCGTTAGCTCACGAGCAAACGCCCTCGCGAGTGTTCCTGTTCACGTTCCCAAGAATGCTCGCCCTTGCCATGGGAAAGCAAAGAACATTGGACTTTAAGATACTTACACTGCTTTTAGAGTTTTGCATTGCATCACTTTTGATTTTAATGGCAATACTATAAGTCATAGATATTCGCTGATAATATTAATGCTTACAAACCATCATTGACACGTTTTTTGTCCCAGAGCGCCAGTCGGCCATATGAACCCTTTGGTCGGAACCGAATGCGCCGAGCGGCATAATGAATATTATTTTGCCTTAACGCTCGGCGCTAAGTCTTTCAAGACAGGACGATCGGCGCCTCGTCTTTCAGGACGATCGCCTCCTTGTCTTTCAGGACAAATGCAGCCTCGTCTTTCAGGACGAATGTAGCCTCGTCTTTCAGGACGAATGCAGCCTCGTCTTTCAGGACGAACGCGGCCTCGTCTTTCAGGACGAACGCGGCCTCGTCTTTCAGGACGAATGCAGCCTCGTCTTTCAGGACGACTGCAGCCTCGTCTTTCAGGACGACTGCAGCCTCGTCTTTCAGGAGGAATGCAGCCTCGTCTTTAAGGAGGAATGCAGCCTCGTCTTTCAGGAGGAATGCAGCCTCGTCTTTCAGGAGGAATGCAGCCTCGTCTTTCAGGACGACAGGACGATCGCCGCCTTGTCTTTCAGAACGATCGCCGCCTCGTTCTTTCAGGAAGACGCCACGTCTTATAAGATCTTAGTCAAAGGATGACTTTAGAGATCACTTTTCTCCTGTTGAATTATTTGAGATTAACAGAAGGAGAAGATCCTAAGTTCTGTTGCTCCATGTTCCCCACCCTCTAAGTTTTCACGTGGTCATTAATGGAGCTTTAAGAATATATTAATTTTTATTTCTTAAAACAGAAACCTATGATGCCAGCTTCCTTATCAGATAGGCCAGGATAGCAAGGGTGGAGGTCTAGCCACGTTTAGGTCGAAGACCTTGTGGCAGCCCCACAGAGATTTTTTACAGCCCCCTTGGTGGATTGCTGAGTCTCTTAAGGAATACAGGCAATGAGGCTGGATAATTTTGAAATCAGAGGTCATAATTAAGGTACGCACTTCTCCTTTTTTCTTTCTCTCTTCTCCCTCAAGAGTTGGTCAAAGACAGGTTTTGGTGTCTTAATCAGCAAGAAATTTTCCGCATGCTTTTTCTCTAACCGAACTAACAACAGTAGGAGCCAGACTTTGCTACTTCTGGCGAGCCTGGGAGAGGAGAGGAGCAGACCTTTGGTCCGTGTTTTTACTAAGGATGGATGCGAAATCTTTTTCCTAGTGAATCCTCCTTTGTTAGTTACTCCGATAAGACTTTTCTGCCTAACCGACTTTGCAACTTCAATGTCTCTCTTTTGGGAGAGGGAGTCTTTTGTCCGGTCCTGAACGTAAATGCTCTTTACGCCTTCGTTCAGAAGTCAAAGTTCTCCATGGAGACATCAAAATCTTTGGAGAAGAGGGGAGCAGACCTTTGGTCAGTACTTCTTCTGAAGGAGTATTACCTTTTCCTTTTATAGGGAGACCTTTAGTTTTAGCTCCAACAATTCTCTCTCCCAGATCTAGAGAGGAGTCTAAGTGGCAGGCTATGCAATCAAACTTTATCTGAGGTTTGTTTACAAGAAAGAAAGGGGGAAGAATGGGTTAGTTTCGGGCCGTGTGTTTTGGTTTCAGCTCTGCCCCTCTAATGTTCACGAAATTGAAACTTTTGCTCAATGTAGCAGAATACTGCACTCAAGAGAAATCAGAGCATCCCTGTATCTGGATTTTTAGATAACGTTGAGCCTATCAAAATTATTAGGTCTTCCTGTCAACAAGAAGAGTCTCTTCTGACACCAGGACGTTCAGCACCACGTCTTTTAGAACGTTCAGCGTCTCGCTCTTCTAACCTCTCGGCTCCACGTCTTACAGGACGGTCGGCGCCATGTCTGACAAGACTATCGGTTCCTCACCTTCCTGGACGCTCAGCTCCACGTCTTACAGGACTACCGGCACCACGTCTTACAGGACTATCGGCGCCACGTCTTACAGGACTATCGGCGCCACGTCTTACAGGACGATCGGCGCCTCGTCTTTCAGGACGCTCGACGTCGAAGATCTAGCATGAGGCATGACTTTGAACATGAGAATCTAGGACTTCGTGATGACACTGGTCGAATCGTATGTCGAGATCAAGGACGCCTTCGTTCCGATCTCTTGGATCAAGAAGGTTTTTTTTTTCGAGCGAGGTTTGTTCAAGGGCAAAGAAACATCGGGGCAAACATGCTCAGCAGGAAGAGACTAGTTTTTCCCACAGAATGGTCTCTCAACCCGCAAGTCTGTCAGTGTCTGGATGTTGTGGGGCAGACCTGTAATAGACCTTTTTACCTCCAACTTGAACAAGAGGATCCCCAACTACTGCTCCCTAGTCCCGGACAAGGAAGCTGTAGCAGTGGACTCCTTCTTGATGGATTGGACGGGGGTGGACATGTATGCGTTGCCCCCGTTCAAGATCATCAATCTGGTCTTCAGGAAATTCGCTCTCCTCGATTCGGGACGAATGATCCTAGCGGCTCCATTCTGGCCTGCAAGGGAATGGTTTTCGGAAGTGATGGGCATGTTGATGAACTTCCCAAGAAGACTTCGGCAAGTCCAGATCTTCTCAAACAGCCCCACTTCGAGAGGTATCATCAAAACCCCCTTGCTCTCAAACTGACTTCCTTCAGACTGACTAGAAGCTTGTCAGATCTCGAGGCTTTTCGGCACAAGCGGCGAAAGCTATCGCCAGAGCAAGGAGGATCTCTTCACAGAGAGTCTACCAAGTGGGAGACCTTTAGACCTTGGTGCTGGCGGCACAAGTTTTCCTCAACCTCTACCTCTCTGAGCCAGATTGCAGACTTCTTCTTGTACCTCAGACAGGATGCTAAAGCTGGCTGTATCTACCATCAATGGATACAGCATTATGCCCTCGACCGTCTTTAGGCATAGATGCCTAGAGTTGTCCCAAAATAAAGATTTGCAGGACCTCATTGGGTCTTTTGAGACGACGTAATAGGTACTCTTAAACCTGGATGTGGTGTTTAAGTTTCTGTACTCCTAGAAATTTGAACCTATCTCGCAAGCCTCTCTTCGAGATGTAACGAAGAAAACCCTCTTCCTTATGACTCTAGCGAATGCCAAAAAGGTCAGCGAAGTCCAGG
This sequence comes from Palaemon carinicauda, assembly GCF_036898095.1. Taxonomy (NCBI): domain Eukaryota; kingdom Metazoa; phylum Arthropoda; class Malacostraca; order Decapoda; family Palaemonidae; genus Palaemon; species Palaemon carinicauda. Next base: position 9,847,388 of record NC_090736.1, on the reverse strand, counting down.
CGATTGAGTAGCGGGTAAGCTTCAATTAGGATAGAGCGGTTTGTGCCTTAAGGTTCGTCTTTCTCGCCAAGAACGAGAACCCTTCGAAACCCTGTCCTACGACGTTTAATGTCATTAACCTCACGAATCTAGTGGGTCAAGAGAAGGAAAGACTCCTCTGCCCAGTTAGGTCCCTCAAAGCTTATTTGGCTCAGACTATGAACGTGAGCTGTGCATCCAACTCGTTATGGTGTTCAGTGAAGGATCCACAAAAAACCCCTGTCAAAGAACGCTTTGTCCTTTTTCCTGAGGGAAAGTATTAGGGAAGCCCACCTCTTATGTGAGGAGGAACACTTCGCCCTGTTGAAATTACGGGCTCACGAAGTGAGAGCCATTGCTACCGCTCTGGCTTATCAGGAATATATGTTAGTTAGGCAATTCATGGATGCAATTTTCTGGAGGAGCAACTCTGTCTTTGCTTCTCATTAACTTAGAGGTGAGAGTAGACTATGGCAAGTGCTATACCTTGGGCCCATACGTAGCTGCGATTTCTGTATTAGGCAAAGGAGTTAATAACCCCACTCAACCTTAGTTTATATGCATGTATGAGGGTTTGTGTTTTAATGATAGTCTGAGGACTTCGTCTTGTGGTACGGTTCCCTCAGTCTAGATAGATAGTTTATGCCTATGCTGCAGGGTTAGGTGGTTAGTTTTAGTAAGGTTGCAGTTTTTTATTATATGGGGCAAAGGTAGTTTCTGAAGTCTAGTCAAGTTGCTGGTCTTATCCCTTTGACAGACTCGATTGAGTTTTTTGCAGCATTGCAGGCTTACTCCTGGATAAACACTCCTAAGGGAAAGCGACTCTAGAGGCTGTACCTTTGAAATCAGCTACCTTAGCAGGCAAGGAATCTAGGTGTTTGTATCTCCTACAACACTTTTGTTGTTTCCCCAACGATGTTTACTGTCTGTTTCTCTCCTCCAAATGTGTGAATCAGCTATACAGTATATATATAACTGCCAGGTAAGTACTATTCATAAAAATGGAGTTTTTATGATGAAACAAAGTTTTATGAATACTTACCTGGCAGTTATATATATATTTGAAGGCCCACCCACCTCCCCTCAGGAGACAGGTTGGGCATAGATGAACTGAAGTCTTGAACACGGGAATGATTCCTTGTACCACCCTGTGACGGGTGTAACCCCCTACCACCCAACCACCACAAGGTGGTTGCCTCGTTTTGAAAAATTCTGCCGAAATTTAGAGATATTCTATATATATATAACTGCCAGGTAAGTATTCATAAAACTTTGTTTTATCATAAAAACTCCATTTTGTCAGGTACCCGAACCACCGAGTTCCTCGCCCACCAGGTGGTTAACCTGTGGGCGAACGTGATACAACAGTGTCGGGATTCGGTAATCGAGAGGTTCCATCGACAAGTTCCACAGGCGTAGGTATCAAGACTCAAGAACTCCACATTGGATGGTTCTTCCCAGTTCAGGCCGGAAAAAGTCAAGCAGGCGGTTGAACGCTGGAGAAAGTCCAATCAGGACTCCCATCTCCATAGGGCCTCGACATCCCGGTCTTATGGTAAGTCCCCCAACATAGAAGAAACAGCCACAGACCATTAAACCGCCGACTAGTAGGACAGTAGGTTCCTCTAAAAAGGTGTCTAAGAAGCCCTTTCCTGCACAAGATCAGAAGGACTCTTAAGTTCTCCAAAGGAGGAAAAAAGAGTAGAGGACTGCTAGGAAGGACAGTCCTCCCACTTTCCTTTGACAGAGGTGTCTGCAGTACTGGGCTGAACCCTGGACAGTCTTTGTGATTCGTTTGGGTATCGCATCCCGTTCATTCACTCTGCCTCCACTGACTCGGGATCCAGTCTCATTGAGCTCCTATGTGAAGGGATCCGCAAAGGAGCTGGGACCAAATTTCAGACCATGTTGGAGGAGGATACTCTCCAAGAGGTCCTCGACGGTTTCCCAGGTTTCTTCAGATGACTTTTTTGTGAAAAAGATGTCTGGAGGTTGGAGACTAGTCATAAACCTCTTAGCTCTGAATAAATTTGTTCTGCAAACTCTGTTTAACGTGTATACGGCAGACGCGGTAAGACCACAGGACTTCCAGTGCAAGCTGGATCTCAAGGACACATTCTTTCAGGTCCCAATCCATCCATCTCCAAGGAAGTATCTAAGGATCATATACAAAAACAGACAATACCAGTTCAATGTGCTGTGTTTTGCTCTTTCCACAGCACCTCAGGTCTTCACGAGAGTGTTCATTTGTTCCGTAACTGAAATACAAAGCACGCTATTTAATATGGGTAATTACTTTCGGCGTAGCTGAAATGACGAGCCATTAGAATTTTAATGAGGGTTCACTACCTCACCGCTAGTTAGCGGGGGGGTTGGGAGGGTAGCTTGCTACACAAGCTACCCCCCCCCCACACACACACCTGTGCTTGAGCTCACTTTGCTCTCGGCTCGGGTGGTAGTCGGACGTGTCCGCTGTCACCCTCGCCTTCGTTGACAGCCATTGCTAATCTTTTGTTTGCTTTTCCTTTGACAGAGTGTGTGTGAAGTTGGCCTCTGCGATGCGTATGTCCTGGTTTACCTGACCGCCCTTGTGGTACGTATATGTCGGCGGTCGAAACGGACCCCCACACCTTGTGTCCTTACTGTAGGGGGCAGGTGTGATAAGAATAATGTGTGTGGTGAGTGTAGGGAGTGGTCTACCTCCCAGTGGGAGAGGTTTTCTCGTCGCCGGAAGAAGTCCAGACGGAATATTTCTCCTTCGAAGGTTTCTTTGAAAGGAGAAAATCCCAAGGGCTCTTCTTCCGTGGCCCAAACCTCCTCCGAAGCTCCCACTCGATAGGTTTCTTCCGAGAAACTGTCGAGTGGTAGCGTAGGCCGTAGTTCTGTTGACCGATCTCGGGGTTTGGGAGAGGGAGTTGCCTCCCAAAGCGAGGCAGCTCCTCCTCCCCCGGGGGAGGATTTAAATGTAAATGTGTCTAATAATGAGATTTGTTGCAGCTTTGGGCTTCCTTGGGGCTTGAGGGTTCGCCCTCCAAGGAAGCCTTGTTTGACATGATCAGGTTGGGGGCAGCTGTCAAACAATCGCAGACTTTAGCAAAGGTTGATCCTCTGTCTATCGTCGACGTTGTTGTGGCAGAGGCTTCCGATGAGTTGTATCAAACCTCTGCTCCTGATGTTGCTGATGTAGCTGAAGGCTTAGTTCCCCCCTCCGAACATCCTTCTAGGGAGGAACTAAGTCCAACGGTCTCTCCTGCCAGTGATTCTCCCCCTCGGGGAAGTTTACTCAGAGAGACTCCTCTTCGGAGGACTGCTGATGGTCAGCCCGCTGACCCCACAGCCCCCAGAGGGCGTATAAGGCGTAAAGCCCGCCTTCCTCTTCGCCGTAGAGGCCTTCCTTCACCTCACAAGGGTGTTAGGAGGCGCCTCTTCGGTTCTTCATCTCCGCAGTCTGCCGCAAAGGAACCTCGCCGTCGTTCTCCGACTCTACCAGCTACATCCCTGGACCTCTCCGCAGATCGTTCGCGATCTCCTTCGGTGGAAGGTCGTCCTTACAAAGGACACGCCGACCTTCCACCCGCCAGACCTGCTGACCTGCCGTCGCCGTTCCTGGCTGCTGACGCGCTGTGGGCGCCAACTCATCCCGTTGTAAAACGGGCAACGGTCCCTTCGGGGCACAAAGGGCTTTCGCACAAAATTGTGCCTAAGCCCTTTACACGCCAGGTCTCCCCTGCGCGCCAACAATCACCTGCGCACAAGCGCTCCCCTGCAGAAGTTCCTGTTATAGCGCGCCAGTGCTCACCTGCGCGCCAGCGCTCACCTGCGAGCCAGTGCTCACCTGCGCGCCAGCGCTCACCTGCGCGCCAGTGCTCTCCTGTTCGCCAGCGCGCTACTGCGCCCCCTCATCGTGCTGCGCGCCATGCGCGCCCCTGTTCTCCTGCGCGCCAGCGCTCACCTACGTGCCAGCGCTCGCCTGCGCGCCAACGATCTCCTGTGCGCCCACGATCTTCTGATCTGGGCGCAAGGGGGAAGGTAACCTCTTCCCCTGCTCGCCAGCGCTCACCAACGCGCCATCGGACCCCGCCTGCTCACCATCCTTCACCTGCGCGCTGCGCGCCATCGCGCGCAGTCTCTGACTCACGCCCACGAGACTGCACACGCACGCCCTGCGCGCCCACCTCCACAACCAGATGTGTGCTCTCATGCGCGCCCGCGCGCAAGGGATATATCTCCTGGGTACGCCCAACATTATCGCCCTCACGGGCTCTTTGGCCAGATCCTGTGCGCAAACAATTACCTTCGCGCGCGCGAGCGCTCATCCAGCCTTCTGCACGCCCTCTGCCATCTCCAGCCCGCGCCCCTGCCTGCCATCGCTCGCCCGCCCACGTCCTCGCCTGCGTGTCATCGCTCGCCCACTCGCCCACGCGTACCCTCGAGCGACCCAGGGCAAATCCCATCGCGCCAGCGCCAGCGCGATTCCCAGCGCAATCCCCAGCGCGAGGCTGCAGGACAACGCGCAGCCAGGTCATCATCGTCGCATTCCCCCCCCCGCAAGCGCAGAACAGCGCGCTCGCCTGAGGGAGGGAGGATTCCGGATAGATCCAGAGACTTTTCTCCTTCTTCTTTTCAGGAAAACCCTCCTTTGGTAACTCCTCCTAGGGATCGAACGATCCCCTTCCCTCCAGAGGGAGTTTCTGACAGCGCAGCGTTCAGTCAGCAGCCTTGGTTCGGCTCCCTGGTCAGAGCGGTCATGCAGGCTTTTAAGCCTGTTCTCTCTGAACTGGGCCACAAATTAGTGGCAGCTTCTACTCTCCTGAAGAGGGGGGAAGAGAGGAGTATTTGACGTGGTAACTTCTCCTAGGGCGAAGCAGACTCCTCGGAAGTCTTTGAGGAAGGCCTCCTCACCCCCCCCAGACTTTCACTCCCTTCCCTTAGGACGAAGATTTCCCGTCCTCAGGGGAGTCACGCGAGGTGAGGCTTTCCCCCATCGCACCAATGAGGGAAACCCCACCTCGCGCTGGGAAGTCTTCTCGGGTAGGGGGGGAGAAGAGACTCCCACCATCACTGTTGGATTCCTGCATCCCTCCCAGGAGGGAGTCGAAGGACTCTAAGACTTAACCTATGTCATCCTCAAGGATTAGACTGGAGCCAGCCAAGCCCTCAGAGAACGTCCACGAGTCCCCCCAAGAAGAGCCTTTGGGGACAGGAGACTTTGGTGCTAGCCCTTCAGGAGGAGAGCTACAGGAATCAGAGCATGCGTTCTGGCAGGTTCTGACCCTTATGAGGAATCTCAATGGGTTCGCGGATCCAGAGATTCCCCCTCGTGAGGGCAAGGACACGGTCTTGGACCGAGTCTATGGTACTCAAAAACCCTCAAAGGCCAGCGCGGCTTTGCCCTGGTCTCAAGGGGTTAAGAGTGCCAGAGACAAGGTCGAAGGCCAGCTCTCCGAGCTTGCCTCCTCCAGCCGATCCAGCGACGGTAACAAACTCCTCCCGCCTCCTCGTGTTCATCAGAGGAGGTACTTTGACATCATGGAGGAGACTTGTTTAGCTCTTCCTCTACACCACTCTTTGGAAGAGCTTACCAGGGGAGTCCCTCTAGAGAGACTCTCCAACCGGCAAGTCTCATTCTCGGCAATGGAGATCCTTAGCCAGGAGAAGGTGGCGAAGTGTGCCATGCAGGCAACTTCGTGGCTGGACATCTGGCTAGGGTCTCTGGGCATCCTGTTACAATCTGAGGACTTGTCCAAAGAGAGTACCAGGAAGGCCATGGAGACATTTTTACTCTGACACTCGTACTATCGAGTTTCTAGCCCACCAAGTCTCGAACTTGTGGGCTAATACCATCTTGAAATGCCGAGATGCGGTGACTGAGAGATTCCACCAAAAGGCCCTCAGTACTGAGATCAGCGGGCTCAGACAATTTTCCATCTTGGGGAAGAATTTGTTCAAGCCTAAGGACGTGGAGCAGGTGGCTTAGAGGTGGAGGAAGTCTAACCAGGACTCTCTCCTACATAGAGCTTTAACATCAAAGCCCTATAAACCTCCAGAAACCCAGCAATCACGTCCTACCAAGACAACGAAACCGGCAGCTACACCGAAGACAACGGTGTCTAAGCCCTTTGATGTCAAGGACAAGAAAGGCAAAAAGTCTTCCAGGGGAAGAAAGAATCCTAGGGGGAGTGGCCGAGGCCGCAAACACTAGGATTGGCAGTCCCCCTGCATTTCCACCAGTGGGGGGATGCCTACAAATTTGCGCAAACTGGTGGCAGCAACTCTGGGCCGATTCTTGGACGATTTCCGTAATCAGTCAAGGATATCGTGTCCCGTTCACAACATCTCTACCTCCCCTGACAGCGAATCCAGTGTCGTTGAGCTCCCTTGCCATGGGATCGGCAAGGGGGCAAGCCCTTCGGGCAGAAGTCGAAACCATGTTGAAGAAGGGCGCTCTCCAAGAGGTCGTCGACGGGTCCCCAGGCTTCTTCAGTTGACTCTTTCTTGTAAAGAAGGCGTCTGGAGGCTGGAGACCAGTCATCGACCTCTCAGCTCTGAACAGGTTTGTCAAGCAGACCCTGTTCAGCATGGAGACGGCAGACACGGTCAGACTTGCAGTGAGACCGCAAGACTTCATGCGTACACTGGGTCTGAAGGACGCGTACTTCCAGATCCCAGTCCATCCGTCTTCAAGGAAGTATTTAAGATTCAGCCTAGACAACATCTACCAGTTCAAGGTGCTGTATTTCGGTCTCTCCACAGCACCACAGGTTTTCACCAGAGTGTTCACCCTAATATCGTTGTGGGCACACAGGATCGGCATCCGTGTCCTCCGTTATCTGGACGACTGGCTGATCCCAGCAGACTCGGAGTCAGCCCTTCTTCGACACCGAGACAAACTTCTAGGACTTAGATCTGGGGATCATGGTAAATCTCGAGAAGTCTTCTCTGCTTCCTACTCAAAGACTGGTATATCTAGGCATGATCATAGACACCAATCTCCACAAAGCCTTCCCATCAGACGACAGGATAGCAAGGCTGAGGAGGGTCGCAAGTCCTTTCCTCAGACGAGAAGAGCTTCCAGCCCAATCGTGGTTACGTCTCCTCGGTCACCTCTCATCCTTGGCCCGTCTAGTTCCCAACGGTCGCCTCAGAATGAGATCTCTGCAATGGCGACTCAAGTCCCGGTGGAATCAGGGTCACGATTTCCCGGACGTCATGATTCCTATGGGTTCTGCGGAACAGACGAACCTTCAGTGGAGGGTGACAGACTATAACCTACGAAGGGGAGTGGATCTTCTCGTCCTCCCCCCCTGATTTGATGCTGTTTTCGGACGCCTCAAAGAAAGGGTGGGGGGCCCACGTTCTGCACCACAGGACCTCAGGCCTGTAGTCAGAATCAGAAAAGTGCCTCCATATAAATCTGCTAGAAATGAAGGCCGTATTCCTGGCCCTTCAACAGTTCCAACAATACCTGGCGGGTCACTCTGTGGTGGTGATGAGCAACAACACCACAGTAGTGGCTTACATCAACAAGCAGGGAGGTACCATTTTAAAGCAGCTATCCCATCTCGCAGTAGATATACTGAGATGGACCGAAGTCCACTTGATTCCACTATCGGCTCGATTCATTCCAGGCAAGAGGAATGTGCTCGCCGACAGTCTGAGCAGAGCGTCTCAGATAGTGAGTACCGAGTGGTCTTTGGATCATCTAGTAGCCAACAAAGTCCTGACTTTGTGGGGTTCCCCGACTGTGGATCTGTTCACTACAGTGCTGAACTTCAAGCTCCCGCTGTACTGCTCCCCAGTCCCGGATCCCAAGGCACTCTGGCAAGATGCCTTCCAGCAACGGTGGGACAACATCGACGTGTACGCCTTTCCCCCGTTCTGTCTGATGAGGAGGGTGCTCAACAAGACCAGAATATCGGTCAATCTCTCAATGACCCTTATAGCTCCTCTATAGCATCACGCGAAATGGTTTCCAGACCTTCTGCAACTCCTAACGGAACTTCCGAGAGAACTCCCTCCACGACACGAGCTACTCAAACAACCACACGCCAACATCTTTCACAAAGCCGTAGCTTTGCTACGACTTCACGCCTGGAGACTATCCAGCATATCCTCACTGAGAGAGGATTTTCGCAACAAGTTGCGAACAGGATGTCTGGACACCGGCGAAGGTCATCCGCAGGGGTCTACCAGGCAAAGTGGCGAGTTTTCTGTGGTTGGTGTCGTGGAAGGGGTATCTCTCCACTCGATGCCACTATTCCAGCAATAGCAGAGTTCTTCGTGTATTTGCGAGAAGAAATGCGCCTTTCAGTCTCGGCAGTGAAAGGCTATCGCTCAGCCTTAAGTCTAGTCTTCAGGCTCAAAGGAGTGGACATTTCTTCCTCGCTGGAACTTTCCCTACTCATACGAAGTTATGAACTTACCTGCCCTCAGTCGGAAGTGAGACCTCCTCCATGGAACGTGATTCGAGTTCTCAGGTCTCTTAAGAGACCTCCCTACGAACCATTACGCCAGGCTTCAGATCGCCACCTAACTTGGAAGACGGTGTTCCTACTAGCTTTGGCCTCGGCCAAGGGAGTCAGTGAACTTCATGGTCTCTCGTATGACATCGCCCATTCAAGGGGATGGGGGAGGTAACGTTCAGGTTCGTCCCTGAGTTTGTTGCTAAGACTCAGAATCCGGGAGTGTCGGACCCTCGGTTCGACTCTTTCCAGATTTCGAATCTTCTTTCTGTAACAGATGACCCAGACCATCTCCTACTGTGCCCAATAAGGAGTCTGAGGCTATATCTCAAAATAACGGCTGTAGTTCGTCCCCAAGTGCAGGCATTGTTTGTGAGCACTGGGAGAACAAAGAGGAGGGTTACCAAGAATACTATCTCGGCATGGATTCGTAGGGTGATCCATCTGTCCCTGAATCCTGACCCTCCTCTGTCACGTCGCCCTAGAGCACATGATGTCAGGGGCGTAGTTACGTCCCTGGCCTTCAAGAAGAACTTTTCAGTGATGCAGGTTCTACAAGTGGGGGTGTGGAAGCGTCAGACGACCTTCACAGCTCACTACCTGCAAGACGTGACCCACAGGAGGCTCGATACGTTCTCTATCGGTCCTGTGGTGGCTGCACAACAGCTGGTTTAAAATCTCAGGCTCTTTAATAGACAAGTAGCAGAAGGTTGAGGGCATTGTTACCCAGTCTTAGTCTGCATGAATGAAAAGGTTTGTCTGGTCCTTATTCTTTTCTTCATCCTCCCCTCTCTTGGGGAAAGCAGCATCCTGGGTTCTCTACATAGCTGACCTCGAACCAATGCAGGTAAACCATGTTTCCTTGTGTTCCTAGTATTAAGCTAATACTGTCACGTCCCCATACCCTGACGAGGTGGTATTGGGAGAGTCTTAGCCTAAAGTTTCCATCTAAAGGACTAAGGTCAACTTCCTAGGACGAGTCACACTTCATACCTTCACACACAGCTTACGTAGGCCGCAGCCCTTGCGCAGCAAGGTTCTAGCGAGGTGCAGGGACTCCTTATTGTTGAGTGCTGACACACTCAGATACTGAGTCCCCAGGCAAAGCCAAAAGCCAGTATTGGCTGGGACTTGCCACCCTTCCTAAGGGGTGAGTCACCCATATTAAATAGCATGGTTTGTATTTCGGTTACGGAACAAATGACAATTTCGTAGGTAATTTGTATTTTTCCTAACTATACAAACCTTAGCTAAATATATTTAATCAAACTTGCCCACCAGCCCTATCCCCCGTGAAGTCCTACCTCTAAGCAAAGTGAGCTCAAGCACAGGTGTGTGTGTGTGTGTGGGGGGGGGGGGTTGTTTTAGCAAGCTACCCTCCCTCCCCCCCCCCCCCCGCTCTAACTAGCAGTGGGGTAGTAAACCCTCGTTAAAATTCTAATGGCTCGTCATTTCAGTTACGCCAAAAGTAATTACCCATATGAAATAGCTAAGGTTTGTATAGTTAAGAAAAATACAAATTACCTACAAATTTGTCATGTTAGTGTCATCTTGGGCTCTTAGGATTGGAATCCATCTCCTAAGATATCTCGACAATTGGGTAATCCTAGGAGACTCGGTGGCGACCCTTCTTCAACACTGAGACAGAATACTCGCATTTTGCCATGATCTGGGGATTGCTTTTAATCTTGAGAAGTCATCCCTGTTTCCCTCTCAAAGACTGGTATACTTCGGTATGATCATCGACACCGACCTCCAGAAAGTCTTTCCACAAGACGACAGTGGACAGAGGCTGAGGAAGGTGGCAAGCCCCTTCCTCAGACAAGAAAAGCTTCCAGCCCAGCAGTGGTTGAGTCTCCTAGGTCACCTGTCATCCCTGGCCCGTCTCGTGCATAACGGCTGCCTCAGAATTTGATCTCTTCAGTGGCGGCTAAATCCAGGTGGTATCAACACAGCGACTCCCAGGATATGTTGGTCGCCATGGGACTAGAGCAGCAGACGGACCTTCAATGGTGGGTGGCAAACGAGAGCCTCCACAAAGGGATCGACTTTCTCATACCTCGCCAGGAATTGATGCTGTATTTAGATGCATCGTACGAAGGATGGGGGTCCCACATGCTGCACCACACAGACTACAGGCTCTGGTCCAAGTTCAAAAGGTACCAACTCATGAATCTCTTAAAGATGAGGGCAGCCTTCCTAGCCCTCCCAACAGTATTACCAGTTCCTGGCGGGTCACTCTGTGGTGCTGATGAGCAACAACACCACAGTAGTGGCGTAGGTTAAACAAACAAAGCGGTACCTTTTCACAGCTGCCATGCCATCGAGTAGTGGAGATGCTGAGATGGACAGAAGAGAAATTGGTGTCCCTATCAGCCCGCTTCATTCCAGGCAAGGGGAATGTGCTTGCAGACAATCTGAGTAGAGCAACTTGGATAGTAGGCTCTGAGTGATCTTTGAATCATCTAGTAGCCAACAAAGTCCTGACTTTGTGGGGTTCCCCGACTGTGGATCTGTTTGACATCACTGAGCTTCAGGCTCCCACTCTACTGTTACTCAGTCTCGAATCGTCAGGCTCTCTGGCAAGATGCATTCTATAACAACGGTGGTACAACACCGACGTTTATGCTTTTTCCCCGTTTTTGTTTATGAGAAGAGCTCGACAAGGCCAGAACATCCAACAATCTATCTATGACTCTCATAGCTCCGCTATGGTATCACGCTGAGTGGTTTCTAGGACTTTTTGCAACTCCTGACGGAGATCCCAAGAGAACTTACTTCACGATGTGATCTACTTAAACAGCCTTACATGAACATCCTTCACAAAGCAGTAGCTTCGCTTCGACTTCATGCCTGGAGACTATCCAGCACCTCCTCTCTCAGAGAGGCTTTTCGCAGTAAGTTGCAAAGAGGATGTTTGGATACCTGCGAAGATCTTCGGCTTTAGTGTCAGTGGTGGTGTCGTGGAAGGGGTATCTCTCCCCTCAATGCCACTATTCCAATAATAGCAGAGTTCATCATTTACCTTCGGGAGGAAAAGCTTCTCTTGGTCTCAGTGGTTAAGGGCTACGTCTCAGTCTTGAACTTCGCCTTTAGACTGAAGGGAGTTGATATTTCCTCTTCGTTGGCCCTTTTAACGAGAGAATGCTTTGATATAGTCACATGATATCTTTAGGAAGAATTATGACGGGGAAGAGGGCTCTCGAACTTGGGGAAATTGCTCCCCAGTTCGAATCTAAATTTCTCTTTCTCTCTATTTCTTCTTCTGAATATTACTTCGACTTCCTCCTAATTTTATAAACTTTCTTTCGTCTTTCTGTCCTAACTGCCTATGAGTATTATTTCTTTTAAATTTATATATACTGGTATATGTATATGTAGGCATATATTTACAGTATACAGTAATATTCTTTATGTTATTTGTTCATTTATTTATTTATTTATCTATTTTTAAATATATAACTTCCCTGGTAGTTACATAAGTATAGCTTAATCCCGCCGATTCGTCGCGCGCACGGCAGAAATTCAAAATTCGCAGCAATCGCCAAACATGTGGCCAGGTGATCATACCTGTGCGCCCTCTAGCTAGTTACCTGGAACTATTCCCATCAGTCCTCAGAAATTGGTGAAGTACCCATTGCTTTGTTTTTGATGGCTTTCGCTGATATTGGATTTTCCTTTCTTTTTCACATGAATAAAGATACTGTAGTTTTTTTTTTTTATTGGTCCAACTTGGACAGTTTAATTTGACTTGATTTTCAAGATGGTTCCTCTGTTGTTAGATTTTGTGTGTAGGGCTGAAAGACCGGCTTCCAAAAGCTGCAGTATGTAAAATGCAGAGAGCATTTGTGTATTTTTGTATTGGAATATGATCACTATGTTCGTAAGCTTGAAAGGGATAGGATCAAGGAATTTTTCCCCCTACATTAAAAACTAACGAACAACTCTTAAAGACATGATGGTGGAAGGAAATCATTCGCCATACTAAGACGTCACAATCATGTGACGTTAACTCTTAGCGGAATGCCTTGAAGAAAATCATTCCGCCAGGGCTATGACATCACAAATCATGTGACGTAAACTACGTAGTATGACTTGCAAATATGTAAATTCTTTTCTTTTTCTTGCAAGAAATGTAAAAAAATACTAACTTACTAAGCATAAGTATTTTAATTCTTATATTGTAGGGAAATATATTGTTTTTTAAGTAAATATTTGTCCTATTATTATACTTCCTTTAGTTAATCATCGATTCATTTTAGAGTTTTCAATATTAAACTTACCCGATAATCATGTAGCTGTCAACTCCGTTGCCCGACAGAATTCTATGGAGGGATACGCCAGCTATCACAATACTAGAAGGGGGTGTACTTACCAGCGCCACCTGTGGCCAGGTACTATAGTACTTCTTGTTGACACCTCCTCAATTTTTCCTCTGTCGTGCTTCCGGCAAGACGTTCTGGGATACGCTTATGATCTTCGAGTATTTTCACGGCTAATTGGTGAAGTATTCTCTCAGATTTCGGCTGTCGCTTTACTGGAAACCTTCTTATATTAGCTAGATAGCTTTTATATAGTCCTGATTAACGGTTAACGATCTTTTGCTTGATTTTGGAACCCCCTTTGGCTAACTCTTTGGATTCAAGATGTCTGACATTTCGCAAGCCCCCTCCCATAGACGATGTAGGTCTTGCAATAGGCGTATTCCGAAGGCCTCGGTAGATCCTCACACCGCTTGTTCTGACTGTAGGGACAGGCCCTGTCAGTTAGAAAATCGATGTGAGGAATGCGCCGGACTTTCGGAACTGGAATTTGTCCGTCTTTTGAAATATTCAACTAAGTTAGAGAGAGGTAGAGTTAGGAGGAGTTCTTCTCACTCTTCACTTTTTTCCTCACCTCATGATCCCCTACCTTTTCCTACCCCTGTAGTGGCTACCCCCGAACCTACTATTTGCCCTCCGCCTGATATGTCTGTTGTTTTGCGTGCTATTCAGGCCTTAGGCGATAAAGTAGAGTCAGTGGTAAGTGATCATAAGTCTCTGATGGCCGAAGTCAAGGAACTTAAGGTCAAGAGTGCAGTGGGTGGAATTAGTGCCAGTGCTGTGACGAGTGCTAGTGTCAGTGCAGTGCCAAGTGCTAGTGTCAGTGCCAGTGTGGTGCGTGAGGATACTTCTGTGCGAGCCAGTCGTCCTCCCAGTCCGGGACCTCTTGCAAGCTCCCAAGCCCAGGGGAGAAGCAATGTCGAAGGGCATAAGGGTTCGGCAGGCCTTGTTAGGCGCACAGAAGTATCCTCGGTGGTTGCGGGCGTGTCTTCCAAAGACCGTCACTCCCACCTGCAGACGATTGAGCCCGTCTTTTTCTCGTCCGCTGATCAACTGTCAGGGAAGAAACGTTGGACTCAGGTCTCGAGATCACTTAAACGCAGAGTCCAGTCCGCGAGTGCTCAGCCAGGTTGCAGTCATTGGCTCAGCTCTGACTCGCCGCAGTCATCTGTCGACTGCACTCCGCCCAAGAGGAGTAAGGTTCTGCCACAACAGAGCTCGACTGTTAAGGCTTTACCTCAGCCTACTGTAGTTTCTGCCGACCCCAAGTGGACTCTACTACAGTCCATGCAAGCACAGCTTTCGGACTTGATGCGTGAGTGTCGGGCTGAGAGTGTTGCGCCTCCGCCTCCGCCTACACTCCCTCCGCCTGCGCTCGCTCCGCCTGCGCTCGCTCCGCCTGATCGCAGTACAACCTGCCAGGCGTACGATGTTGAGCCACGTTCTGAGTTTGCTGTTCCCAGTGGTGTTCAGCCTCCGCCTTCCTTAAGGCAACCTTTACAATGGGATCAGGAGGATTATACCTCTCTTCCTTCGCCTCCACTTGCTGCTCCACCAGTGATGCAACACTCGGTTGAGGTACAACAACCTCTCCCGTCCATGAGTCAGTCTCCTCAGCTCTCGCTGCAGCGAGCTCAACCCTCCACAAGGCAAGCTCCACAACACCTTAGCCTTGCGCCTCAGGAGCCTCAGCTTGCGAGACATTTACCTTGTTCTGCGCAGCCTCTACCTCATCGCGCTCCGCTCACACCACAGGAACAGGAACTTGCTACTCCGCTTCCGCCAACCGCTCAGCAAGCGCAACCCTTGGGTTCAACCACTCATGCTAGGAGTCAGCCTCCTCCACCCATGCGCCTTCCTTCTGCTTCGTCTTTTATTCAGCCTTTGCAGTCTGAGCCTCAGGTTTTCCCTCAACAGTTACTTGAAGAGGAAACCACTAATATTGTTCCTACTCGTTCTGACTCTGCTGTTCAGCATTCTTGTCCGATCTCTTCGCTACACTCTGGTGATGAGGCTTCTGATGATGAGGCGGCACACCTGGATCCCTCGTCAGACGTGGATGAATCCAAGCCTTCTCCACAGTCTATTGACTTTCGTAAGGTCTTGGCTCTGCTTAGGGAGGTTTACCCAGACCACTTTGTCTCTGCTATTCCCCGCTCTCCGCCATCTGAGTTTTCGCTGGGCATACAGCAAGCTCAGTCCACCTATACTAAGCTAGTCCTAGCAAGGTCCTCTAAGAGAGCGTTAAGGATCTTAGGGGAGTGGCTGCAGACTAAGCAACACCTTGGCAAAACTTCTTTCATGTTCCCTCCGACTAAGCTCACTTCGAAAGCGAGCGTTTGGTATGCCACAGGAGAAGCACCAGGCTTGGGAGTACCTGCCTCTGCCCAGGCTGACTTCTCAAGTCTGGTAGACTCGCCTCGGAGAACTGCAATGAGGCGCTCTAAGGTTTGCTGGACCTTCTCAGACCTTGATCACTTACTGAAGGGAGTATTTAGAGCATTTGAGATGTTCAACTTTCTAGACTGGTGCCTGGGGGCCCTCAGCAAGAAGACCTCCCCTGCGGACAAGGATTCTGCCATGCTTTTAATGTCCTGCATGGATAAGGCCATTAGGGATGGATCTGGTGAGCTTGCGTCGATGTTTGTATCAGGGGTTCTGAAGAAAAGGGAACAGCTGTGTACCTTCCTTTCCTCCAGCATTACACCTTGTCAAAGGTCACAACTCCTTTTTGCTCCGCTCTCGAAGTTCCTCTTCCCCGAAGAGCTGGTTAAGGACTTGTCTGCTGCCCTGATACAAAAGGACACACACGATCTTGTAGCCTCATCGGCTCGTAAGTCTAAGGTTGCTACCTCAGTCCCCAGGACTTATCGCTCCCCAGTGGCTGATACCCCTGCTACGAGGTTCATACCGCCCTTTCGTGGTAGAGCCCCCAGCCGAGGAAGCTCCCGTCCAGACTCTTCCAGGAGCAAGTCTAGGAAAGGCTCCAAGACATCTAAAGGAAAAAACTGACTCTCCGCATCTCCAGACAGCAGTAGGAGCCAGACTCAAGATCTTCTGGCAAGCCTGGGAGAAGAGAGGTGCAGACGCCCAGTCTGTCAGTTGGCTGAGGGACGGTTACAGGATTCCATTCTGCCTCAAACCACCTCTGACCACATCTCCCATCAACCTCTCTCCCAACTACAAAGAAGAGGACAAGAGGCTAGCATTGCACCAGGAGGTGTCGCTACTTGTGCAGAAGAAGGCAGTGGTTATAGTCCGGGACCATCAATCCCCGGGCTTCTACAACCGTCTCTTTCTTGTGGCCAAGAAGACAGGAGGTTGGAGACCGGTGCTGGACGTCAGCGCGCTCAACGCGTATGTCACCAAGCAGACGTTCACGATGGAGACGACGAAGTCGGTCCTAGCAGCGGTCAGACAGGAGGACTGGATGGTCTCGTTGGACTTGAAAGATGCCTACTTTCACGTTCCTATTCATCCAGACTCCCAACCTTTCCTGAGATTCGTTTTTGGAAAGGTTGTCTACCAATTCCAAGCCCTGTGTTTTGGCCTAAGCACAGCTCCTATGGTGTTCACTCATCTGATGAGGAATATAGCAAAATTCCTACACTTATCGGACATCAGAGCCTCCCTCTACTTAGACGACTGGCTGTTGAGAGCCTCCACGAGTCGTCGCTGTCTGGAGAATCTCAACTGGACTTTGGACTTAATCAGAGAACTGGGTCTGTTAGTCAACATAGAAAAGTCTCAGCTCATTCCCTCCCAATCCATTGTGTACCTGGGAATGGAGAATCGGAGTCAGGATTTTCGGGCTTTTCCATCGGCCCCCAGGATAAGCCAAGCCCTAGAGTGCATCATGAGCATGCTGAAGAGGAGCAGTTGCTCGGTGAGACAGTGGATGAGTCTCACAGGGACCCTTTCATCACTGGCCCTGTTCGTCGAGCTAGGGAGACTCCACCTCCGCCCTCTTCAATTCCATCTTGCAGCTCATTGGGACAAGGGTTCGACTCTCGAAGCAGTCTCTATCCCAATCACCCAAGAGATGAAGACCACTCTCCTGTGGTGGAAGAACAATCTCCTTCTCAGGGAGGGTCTATCGTTGGCTATTCAGACCCCCAATCTTCATCTCTTCTCAGATGCATCGGACTCGGGCTGGGGTGCGACCTTGAACGGACGGGAATGCTCGGGAACGTGGAACGAGGAACAGGGATTGCTCCACATCAACTGCAAGGAGCTACTAGCAGTTCATTTAGCCCTGCTGAACTTCAAATCCCTCCTGCTAGGCAAAGTGGTGGAGGTGAACTCAGACAACACCACAGCCTTGGCTTACATCTCCAAGCAAGGAGGGACCCATTCGAGGAGCCTATACGAGATCGCAAGGGACCTCCTCATTTGGTCAAGAGGTCTAAACCTCACTCTGGTCACGAGGTTCATTCAGGGCAATATGAACGTCTCAGCAGATCGCCTAAGCAGAAGGAATCAGGTCATTCCCACGGAATGGACCCTCCACAAGAGTGTGTGCAACAGACTTTGGACCTTGTGGGGTCAACCTACCATAGATCTGTTTGCCACCTCCATAACCAAGAGACTTCCGCTGTACTGTTCCCCTGTTCCAGACCCTGCAGCAGTTCATGTGGATGCTTTTCTACTGAACTGGTCCCATCTCGACCTTTACGCATTCCCACCGTTCAAGATAATAAACAAAGTTCTGCAGAAATTCATCTCGCACGAAGGGACACGGCTGACGCTGGTTGCTCCCCTTTGGCCTGCAAGAGAATGGTTCACAGAGGTACTTCAATGGCTAGTCGACATCCCCAGGACTCTACCTCTAAGAGTGGACCTTCTACGTCAACCTCACGTAGACAGGTTGCACCCAAACCTCCACGCTCTTCGGCTGACTGCCTTCAGACTGTCGAAAGATTCGCTAGAGCTAGAGGCTTTTCGAAGGAGGCAGCCAGTGCGATTGCCAGAGCAAGAAGGGTTTCCACTCGTAGAGTCTACCAATCTAAGTGGGAAGTCTTCCGGAGCTGGTGTAGAGCCAATTCAATATCCTCTACCAATACCTCTGTGACCCAAATAGCTGACTTCCTTCTACATCTTAGGAATGAGAGATCCCTTTCAGCCCCTACGATTAAAGGGTATAGGAGTATGTTGGCTTCAGTTCTCCGCCACAGAGGTTTGGACCTTTCTTCCAACAAGGACCTTCAAGACATTCTTAAGTCTTTTGAGACGTCTAAAGAGCGTCGTCTATCCACTCCAGGCTGGAACCTAGACGTAGTCTTAAGGTTCCTTATGTCACCTAGGTTCGAACCTCTCCAGTCAGCTTCCTTCAAGGACCTTACCATCAAGACTTTTTCTCGTCTGCCTTGCAACAGCTAAGAGAGTCAGTGAGGTTCATGCCTTCAGCAAGAACATTGGTTTCACGACCGAATCTGCAACATGTTCTTTTCAGCTCGGATTCCTAGCAAAGAACGAACTTCCTTCACGTCCTTGGCCTAGATCGTTTGAAATACCTAGCCTCTCCAACATGGTAGGTAACGAACTAGAGAGAGTTCTTTGCCCTGTCAGAGCTCTCAAGTATTATCTTAAGAGGTCTAAACCTATTCGAGGACAGTCAGAAGCCTTATGGTGTGCCATCAAGAAACCTTCGAGGCCCATGTCCAAGAACGGGGTTTCGTATTATATAAGGCTTCTGATTAGAGAAGCCCATTCTCACTTAAAGGAGGAAGACCTTGCATTGCTGAAGGTAAGGACCCACGAAGTAAGAGCCGTAGCTACTTCGATGGCCTTTAATAAAAACCGTTCTCTGCAGAGCATAATGGATGCAACCTATTGGAGGAGCAAGTCAGTGTTTGCATCATTTTATCTTAAAGATGTCCAGTCTCTTTACGAGAACTGCTACACCCTGGGACCATTCGTAGCAGCGAGTGCAGTAGTAGGTGAGGGCTCAGCCACTACATTCCCTTAATCCCATAACCTTTTTTTAACCTTTCTCTTGAATGCTTTTATTGTTGTTTTTATGGTTGTTACGGTAGGCTAAGAAGCCTTCCGCATCCTTTTGATTTGGCGGGTGGTCTATTCATTCTTGAGAAGCGCCTGGGTTAGAGGTTTTGTAGAGGTCCTTTAGTAGGGGTTGCAACCCTATATACTTTAGCACCTTTGGGTTGATTCAGCCTCCAAGAGGAACGCTGCGCTCAGTAAGGAAGACGAACTTAAAAAAGAGGCAGAGTAACGGTTCAATTCGACTTCCTTACCAGGTACTTATTATTTCATTGTTATTTGAGATAACTGTTATATGAAATATGGGATACTTAGCTATCGTTTAATCTTGTACACTGGTTTTCACCCACCCCCCTGGGTGTGAATCAGCTACATGATTATCGGGTAAGTTTAATATTGAAAAATTTTATTTTTATTAGTAAAATAAATTTTTGAATATACTTACCCGATAATCATGATTTAATCGACCCTCCCTTCCTCCCCATAGAGAACCAGTGGACCGAGGAAAAATTGAGGAGGTGTCAACAAGAAGTACTATAGTACCTGGCCACAGGTGGCGCTGGTAAGTACACCCCCTTCTAGTATTGTGATAGCTGGCGTATCCCTCCATAGAATTCTGTCGGGCAACGGAGTTGACAGCTACATGATTATCGGGTAAGTATATTCAAAAATTGATTTTACTAATAAAAATAACATATTTCACTAGCCGTACAGTCAATTTACGCTACGTAATACTAATGACGATCGTTACAGTTTCACAATACTTTGTATCGTGATTTAATATTTCGATATTGAGAAGACTGATATTAATCATATAGCCTATTGTATTTTTATTCTAGCCCTTGGCAAAAGAGTATAATCTCTCGCAACGGTCAGGTCTGATGTGAAATAGTTAAAAGTGCTAGTGTTCAGTGGCACGCAAACATGACTCATTGCAGTGGAGGGTACGGCTGCTCGGACCTGCCGTTCTCCTAGTCCTAGACCTCTTCCATGTTCCCCAACCCCTGGGAGAAGGAATGTCGACAGGCGAAGGGAGGCGAGAGGCGTTAGCCCCTGACAGTCGTCCCCTCGAACGTACCTGTTGATGCTTCCAAGGACGCTCGCCCTTGTCATTGGAAAGGCGAGGTAAAGGTGTTATTCTCGCCGTCGGATGATGCAGCTCCCAGATGAGGCTGGCGTTTTACGTTTTTCCCTTCCTGCTAGACAAGAAGAGAGTTGCTCGTCATGGAACCGAGTGTCAAGATCGTGAACATCATAGTTCCGAGCGCGGTCTCGCAGCAAGGACGCACGCGATCTGCAGCGCTCATGGACGCTCCCTCGCAGCGATCTGGACGCGTTACGGGAGGTGGCAAGGATCTTGATGCTCCCTCACAGCATGCTGGACGCACGCGAGCTGGACGCATGCTGGATGCACGCGAGCAGGACGTTTCCCCACCTCAAGATCACGAACGTCATAGAGCAGGCTAGATGCATGCAGGACGCACCGCAAGCAGCATGCCTGTGAGAGCTTCAATGGTCCATTACGTCCCTGTTGACGTTTACAAATCGCAAACAGAGGAAGCTCGCAACAGCAGCAGCATGCTGGACGGACGCAAGCATGGTGCTCCCTCGCAGCATACTGGATGCATGCATGACGCTCCCTCGCAGCATGCTGGATGCATGCATGACGCACGCAAGCATGACGCTTCCTCGCAGCATGCTGGACGCATGCATGACGCTCCCTCGCAGCATGCTGGATGCATGCATGACGCACGCAAGCATGACGCTTCCTCGCAGCATGCTGGACGCATGCATGACGCTCCCTCGCAGCATGCTGGATGCATGCATGACGCACGCAAGCATGACGCTTCCTCGCAGCATGCTGGACGCATGCATGACGCTCCCTCGCAGCATGCTGGATGCATGCATGACGCACGCAAGCATGACGCTTCCTCGCAGCATGCTGGACGCATGCATGACGCTCCCTCGCAGCATGCTGGATGCATGCATGACGCACGCAAGCATGACACTCCCTCGCAGCATGCGGGACGCATGCAGGACGCACGCAAGCATGACGCTTCCTCGCAGCAGGCTGGACGCATCCGGGACGCAAGTAGGCAAGGCGAGGCGTGTTTTCTCCTACTCGTTCTACATCGGAGATCACTAACCCTTTGGAGGAGTACTCAAAGGAGGAAACGCAGAAAACTCTTCATGTAGCAGATCTTAAAAGATTACTTGCAGTTCTGTCGGACTTATATCTAGAGGACTTTTCAGCAGGCTGTACTTCGGAGACCGCCCTCGCAGTTTTTGAAGGATAGACCCCAGGAATCTTCCTCTTTCAAGGAAACAGTGTTAGCCAGATCAGTCTAGATGGCTTTTTCGACTCTGAACGATTGGATTCTCAAGAGAAAGGAACAAGAAAGGACAACCTTTTCCTTCCCCCCTACGAGATTGGCTTCTAGATCCAGTGTGTGGTACGAGACTAGGGAGGTTCTCGGTTTGTAAGTTTCTGCCTACTCCCAGGGAGACTTCACCAGACTCGTTGACGCCTCGCATAGATCAGCCATGATTAAGGCTAAGGTGATGTGGTCAATGTCGGAGATGGATCACTTGCAGAAGGGCATCTTCAGAACAATCGAGGTCTAAAGCTTGATGGACTGGACTCTAGGAGTCCTCGCAGACGTCACAGACGATAAGAACGAGACGCAGATGCACCTTATTGCCTTTCTCGATAAAGCCGTGAGGGACGGGTCGGTCGAACTCACACCCCTTTTCAACAGCAGGTATTATTAAGAAAGAGCTATGCAGTTTCTTTCCTGTCGTCAGGATTGACTCTCGCTCAGAGAGTAGAGCTTTTGCATGCTCCCTTGACCAGATACCTCTTCCCTTCAGAGCTAGTGAAGGACTTATTGGCAGCTCTTGCGCACAAGCAACGCAAGATCTGTTTACAAGGACTGCGAGGAAAGTTCTTCCGGCTAACTTTTTAGCCAGGAAGGAGAAGGAAGCTCATCCCACGCGTCAGCCCTTTCGTGGGCGAGCCTTACTAGAAGAGGACAGAGAATGGCTGCTGGAGGGCAACCTCGTAACCCCAAACAAAAACTGAAACCCAAAAGTGAACTCAACCTCCAGACACAAGTATCCCACTACTGGCAGCAGCTCTTCAAGAGCAGGTAAACCAGATGCTGTCAAAAGCAGCAATAGAAGTGGTAGAGGACCCCTCTTCAGAGGGATTTTACAACAGACTATTTCTGGTACCCAAGAACTCGGGGGATTGGAGACCCGTTCTGGACGTAGTCCACTGAATAAGTGCATGAGCAAAGTCAAGTTCGCTATGGAAATATCTGCGTCTGTCCTAGCAGGCACCAGACAAGGTGACTGAAAGGTGTCGATAGACCTGCAGGACGTGGTTTTTCTTGTCTCAATTCACCCGAACTACAGGAAATGTCTGAAATTTGTACATCATGCTACAACTTTTCAGTTCAGAGCACTTTTGTTTTGGACTAAGCACGGCCCCTTACGTTTTCACACGAGGGGTATCGATTGTGGCTCTCTGGTTACATCTGGAAGGGGTACGAATTTTGATGTACCTGACAACTGGCTAATCAGAGCTAGGTTGTAGGAAAGTGTCTGGAGGATCTACAAGTGACTACATCTACGTCCACTTCAGTTCCATCTGTCTAGTTATTGAACAAGAGACCAAGACCTAGAGACGTGGATTCCGATTCCTCTGGGAATCAGGCATCAGTGGAGTTGGTAGGACAACCCCAATAAGTTACTAGAAGGCTTCGAACTTCATCAGAAGAACCCCGACCTAGTGTTTTATTCAGACACATCAGACGTGGGGTGGGGTGCAACACTGGGGAAGGGCCGCTTCATAGAGGGAGAAAAGAATGTCAGAGTGGATATTCTCAGCAGAGGACGACAGGTTCTCATGACAGAATAGACCCTACTTCACGAGGTGTGCTGCAGGCTTTGGAATCTGTGGGGAGAACTGTCATTAGACCTCTTTGCGACGCGAGAACAAGAGGTTACCTGTTTACTGCTCTCCAGTCCCAGACCAGGAAGCAGTGGCAGTGGACGTTTTCTTCATGGAGTGGGAAGGACTAGACACGTACGCCTTTCCCCCCCATTCAGGATACTAAACAGAATCATGAAGAAGTTCAGGGAGTCGAACAACGCCCGCATGACCATGATAGCTCCGTTTTTTGGACCATGACACCCTGGATCACAGAAGTGATAGAGTGGCAAGTAGACACCCCCAGGTCGTTATCCTGTCGGAACGATATATTCAGATAGTCACTTATAGAGAGAGAACATCAAATCTCCTCGCTCTCATCTAACTGCCTTTCGACTATTGGAAAAACTGGCAAGAGCAAAGGGCTTTTCGAGGAAAGCTGCAAGAGCAATCACGGGAGCGAGGAGAACGTCCACAATCAAGGTGTACCAATCTAGTGGGACGTGTTCAGAGAATGGTGCAGAGTTAATAACATTTCCTCTTCCAATACCTCTCTAACTCAATTGGCAGATTTTCTGCTACATTTAACAACACAAAAGAAACTAGCAGTATCAACCATCAAGGGATACCGCAGCATGCTAGCCTCCGTCTTCTGTTACAGACATATTGACGTGTCAGGAGTCAAGGATCTCTTGGACCTTATAAGATCCTTTGAGACCACTAAGAGGAAGGACAACCCAACCCCATCTTGGAATTTAAATGTAGTCCTGATGTTTTTAACATCGAGCAGGTTTGAACCTCTTGACAAGGCTTCATGGAAGGATCTTACTAAGAAGAGCCTATTTCTGGTTGCGTTGGCAACAGCCAAGAGAATAGAAGAATTGCTAGCCATTAGCAAAAAGATGGGCTTCAATGGAGAGAATGCAATCTGCTCTCTACGACAAGGTGTTCTCCCCAAGAACGAGAATCCTTCGCAACCATGGCCCAGATCCTTTACCATTCCAGGCTTATCTCATTTAGTTGGACAGGAAAAGGAGAGAGGCCTTTGTCCAGTAAGAGCCCTAAAAAATTTCATCTGCAGAGGGCCAGAAACCTGAGAGGACAGGCAGATAACCTCTTGTGCTCGGTAAAGAAGCCTTCGCTACCCTTGTCAAAGAATGCACTGGCACTCTTTATCAAGGATTTAATAAGGGAAGCTCACCAGCGTTGTGACAAGAAAAGCTTCCCATTCCTCAAAGTCAAGCACATGAAGTAAAGCTGTGGCAACTTCGATGGCTTATAGACACAACAAGTCTATAAAAACGATTTTGGAAGCGACATTCTAGCGAAGCAAATCAATCTTCGCAGATTGTTACCTAAAAGAGGTACAGACCCAATATGAGGATTGTTGTTCCCTGGGTCCGTACGTTGCCTCCGGCGCCGTACTTGGAGAAGGTACTACTGCCTCTAACATATAACCTTGTTTATACCCTTACCTTTTCTTGAACTTTTTCTCATAGGTCATCTGTGAAGGTTGCTGTAACCTTCCACGTCCTGGAATGCAAGTCTAAGTTAGGTTTTATGGAATGTTTTTTTTAGTGTGTTAATGGGTCAGGTGGTCGGATCATTGTCCATGGCTATGCCAGGATAACAAGGTTGGTGGTCTAGTCATGTTAAGGTCAAGGACCATGTGACAGCCCCACAGAGGCTTTCTACAGCCCCCTGGGTGGATCGCTGGGTCTCTCAAAGAATGCAGGCAAATGAGGCAGAAAAACCTATGAAGTCAGCTTCCTTATAAGGTATGCCAAGATAGCAAGGGTGGTGGTCTAGTCATGTTAAGGTCGAGGACCGTGTGGCAGCCCCACAGAGACTTTTTACAGCCCCCCTGGGTGGATCGGTAGGTCTCTCAAGGAATGCAGGCAAATGAGGCAAGAAAACTATAAAGCCAGCTTCCTTATCAGGTAGGAACCAGATTATTGATACAGCTAATTTGTAGTCATTAATAATTCTACGAATTCCCGACGGGGTTGCGGTTTTCTAACCCACCACCAATGGTGTCAATCAGCTATATATATGTAACTACCAGGGAAGTTACATATTTAAAAATGGTATTTTTATTTTAAAATAAATTTTTCAATATTAAACTTAGCCGGTGATCATATAAGCTGTCAGCTCTGCTGCCCGACAGAAAAACCTAAGGACAAAATACGCCAGCGATCGCTATACAGGTGGGGGTGTACATCAACTGCGCCATCTGTCGAGCAGGTACTCAAGTACTCCATGTCAACACAGAACCAATTTTCTCTCTGTCGTGCCACTGGCAAGACCTACTAAATACGCTGTTACTAACTGGATTTGTTTTCACAACTATTTGGTGAAGTACACTATTCTAGTTTTGAGCTTTCGCTATGCAGGGGTTTTATCTTCATCTCAAAACTTGAACTCGTTTTGGATAGATTTAATTATGGTGACAAAGAGAGTATGGACTCTCTTTCACTTTTAAATGGCCGACCCTTCCCTTAGACGGAAGTGTGTTTAGGTTTTTAGTAATTTTGCACTTATTTTATATCTCTCCGCCTGTATTAGGCCTCTTCGATTAACTTTCTATTTATTATAAACATATAAAAATAAATTTTTATGTTTTGTTTATATGCGACCTTTCCTGATAGTAGGCGGTCCTAACTTGGAACCGAAGTTAATCAACGTTGAGCCCATTATATCGTATTTAGCCTTTAAGGAATTTAAAACTTTTTAAATTTAATGTTTTATGAAAGAATTTCTTTGATAGTCTTCGTACTGTTTGCAAAGATGAACTAACGTTTAGTTTTTTTTTTAGACTACGCAGTTGTTGACGTTCAGGACGTTCAACATGCGCTCTATCGTTACGATAGAGAGAGAGTGTATCACGGTTTCACTTTGCAGTAAGAGTAAATCGATTCTGACGTTTCGTTCATTCTTTCTTAACTTAAATGGTTTAAATTCTAAATTAAAGGAACTTTTTATTTGGAAAACCTTTCAGTTTTTTTTCCTTTAGCCAAATAACATGTTTTTTTGACGATATATAATTGGGCTCTTCTCTCAGGTGCGAAATCAAGAGAGAAAGAGAGAGAGAGATAGAGACGGAGGGAGAGAGAGGAGAAAAAACGTTCCGTTCAAGCGGGTAACGTTGTTCTCGTGTTACTCTCCTCCCTAGTCGCTGTACGGGGAAGAAGGTAAAACGTTTCTAGGGTTTTATTCTTGTCCCCAGGCTATGTGCGGTGAGAGTTTGTAAACGTAGTTTATTTGAACTAGTGTTTAGTCTCTTTCCCAGCCACTGAATTCTTTATCTTTATATATGTTTTCTGTTTTTGCTAGTATTAATGAGCTGCATTATACGACTGTTTTCGCAATTACTACCTTTTAATGAAGGGTAGAATTGCGTGTTTCAGGTAGAAATCAGTAAAAGTTTCGATTTCACTGAAATAAGTGCAAAACAGAAAATCGAAGTGATAAAGTGATATGCGCAAAGTGTTACAGTGTTGCGTCCGAGGGTTCGTCTGTTCGTGCCTGTCGTTCACCTAGTCCGGGACCTCTTGCAAGCTCCCAAGCCCAGGGGAGAAGTAATGTCGAACGACTTATGGGTTCGTCAGGCCTTGATCAACGAACAGACGTTTCCCTCCGTGGTTTCGGGCGTATCTACCCAAGATCGCCCCACCCACACAAAGACGAGAGAGCCCATTTACTTCTCGTCTGCGGAAGAGCTTTCTCGTAAGAAACCATGGACCAAGGTCTCGCAGCTTATTAAGCGCAAGTCGGTCCCTTCCGCGCAAGTCCAACGGCCCAGTTGTAGCCACTGGGTCAGTTCGGACTCGCTGCAGTCTTCCGACGACTGCTCACCTCCTAAGAGAGGCAAAGCGGTACCGCAACAGGCAGTAACACCGTCTGTTGCCGCACCTGCTACTGTAGACCCTAAGTGGTCTTTGCTGCAGACCATGCAGACACAGTTAACATCTTTAATGCAGGAGTATCGTGCGGAGAAGGTTGACGCTGCACCCGTTAGCCTACAACCAACCACGGTTGTGCGTTCAGTTGACGCTGAGGCTACCTTCTCCCGCACTCCGGCTGTGAGAGTTCCACCACCCATGCGCAGTGTACCCTGCCAGCCGCACGTTGACGTTCACAGACGCACGGAACCCTCCGTTGACGTTCGCGAGTTACCCCAACAACAGGAGGGTGGAGTTAAGTTGCTTTGTTGTGACGCTGTGCGTCAACCTCCGCATTCTAGAGTTGTTTTGACTGCTCAGTATAGACAGTCAAAGCAGTCTCGAGTGAACACTGTATGTCCTCACGCACCTGTTGTGGTTGACAGTTCAGTTGTTGACAGTTCACAGACTGTCAAGCAGTTACATGACGTTGCCTTCTGGTCTGCTACTAATGCACCAGTGCTGTATGTCCTCACGCACCTGTTGTGGTTGACAGTTCAGTTGTTGACAGTTCACAGACTGTCAAGCAGTTACATGACGTTGCCTTCTGTTCTGCTACCTATGCACCAGTGAGAGACTCACTGAGATAACCTAGCTTTTTCGGACAAGGTTCCTGTAGATGAGAAAGTGCTGTTCTCCCTCCTACTGATATTCCTTTGAGGACTCTGTCATTTGGAGAGGAGCCTTAAGCTGCTTAGCCTCCTATGGACTTTTAATTAAATCATGATGATTTTTTAAGGATCTTCGTCCGGATCTTGTAACTGCTGCTCCTCGTTCGCCTAAACGTCAGAACTTACACTAGGCCTAGCTACTTCGAAGCCGTTGTTGTTAAGCTAGTGCTCTCTCGCTCTCCTAGAGAGCGTTACGTTGGCTAGGCGACTGGTTTTTGCACCAGGAGGAGTTTTAGGGATACAGTCTTTGATTTCCCTTCTTTTAAACTGGCTTATAGAGCAAGAGTCTGTAGGACACGAGAGAAGTTCTCGGCTTGGGAGTTCATGCCTCTACCCAGATAGACTTCTCAATTCTGGTAGACTCGCCCTGGCGCCTAGCCAGGAGACGCTCCAAGTTGTTTACAGGTCAACTTCTCAACTTTTGTCGAGCCTTTGAAGTTTTGCTGTACTATTATGTCACACATAACAAGGCTTCCAGGGATGGTAAATGGTTCCGCCTCAGTCGCTAACCCCGTCTGTTGCCACACCTGCTCCCGTAGACCCTAAATGGGCTTTGCTGCAAGACATGCAGTCTAAGCTTGTGTCCTGGATAGAGGACTTAAATGCGGAGAAGAACCTTCTGGCCAACAACCTTCCAACCGGTTGGTTGTGCGCCCTGTTGACGCTGAGGTATCCTACTCGCGTCTGCCAGTTGAGGTGGTTCCTCCACCGATGCGACCTAGTGTGGGTTGCCAGTCGCACGTTGACGTTTAGTGACGCTCGGAGGTGGTTGTTGACGTTCAGTGTGTCACTAGGAAGACGTTCAACAACCAGCAGAGGTGACTTGTTGTGAAGCAGTGCGTCAACCTCAGCAACCCGGTAGGGTGTCGACTGCACAACCCAGACAGTCTAGTCAGTCTCGGGTTGACGCTGTACTTCCTCGCGCACCCATGGTTGTTGACAGTTCACAGACTGTGCAGCAGTGCCATGATATTGCGTCCGGCTCCGTCACGCATCCACCAGTGCGACCGGATTCAGCGAGTCAGACGTTGCCCACTCCGTTGCCGTTTCCTCATCAGTTTCGGATGAGGAACCCTCTGATGAGGACGTTGCTGAACAAGACGATCAACCCCCAGCCCTGCTATCCATCCAGAAGATGCTGAAGAAGGAACGCTGCCCAGTCAGGCTGTGGATGAGTCTGGTAGGGACACTGTCATCCGTGGATCATTTTGTGTCACTAGGAAGACTACACCTCCGTCCTCTTCTATACCATCTAGCTTTTCACTGGAAAAAGGACAGACGCTAGAAGCGGTCTCGATCCCGGTTTCCGGAAAGATAAAGCCTTGTCTGACTTGGTGAAAGGACTATATCAACCTTAGAGAGGGTCTTCCCCTAACTGTTCAGACTCCCAACCACGTTCTCTTCTCGGACGCATCGGACGTAGGCTGGGGTGCGACATTAGACGGTAGGGAATGCTCGGGATTATGGAACTCGAGTCAAAGGACAATGCATTTCAACTGCAAGGAGCTACTGGCAGTACGTCTGACCTGGAAAGCTTCAGGTCTCTCCTTCAAGGCAAAGTGGTGGAGGTGAACTCGGACAACACCACGGCTTTGGCGTACATCTCCAAGCAAGGAGGGACCTACTCTCTGACATTGTACGAGATCGCAAGGGACCTCCTCACCTGGTCAAAAGGTTTAGACATTTCACTAGTAACGAGGTTCATCCAAGGCAACTTGAATGTCATGGCAGATTGTCTCAGTCGGAAGGGACAAATAATTCCAACAGAATGGACCCTCCACAAGGATGTATGCAAGAGACTTTGGGCCACCTGGGGCCAGCCAACCATAGATCTCTTCGCAACCTCGATGACCAAGAGGCTCCCAATATTTTGCTCACCAATCCCGGACCCAGCAGCAGTTCATATAGATGCCTTTCTACTAGATTGGTCACATCTAGATCTATATGCATTCCCTCCGTTCAAGATTGTCAACAAGGTACTGCAGAAGTTCGCCTCTCACGAAGGGACAAGGTTGACGCTAGTTGCTTCCCTCTGGCCCGCGGGAGAATGGCTCACCGAGGTACTTCGATGGCTAGTAGACGTTCCCAGAACACTTCCCCTAAGGGTGGACCTTCTACGTCAGCCACGCGTAAAGAAGGTACACCAAGGCCTCCACGCTCTTCGTCTGACTGCCTTCAGACTATCGAAAGACTCTCGAGAGCTAGAGGCTTTTCAAAGGAGGCAGCCAGAGCGATTGCTAGAGCAAGGAGAACATCCACCCTTAGAGTCTACCAATCGAAGTGGGAAATCTTCCGAAACTGGTGCAAGTCAGTATCCGGATCCTCGACCAGTACCTCTGTAACTCGAATAGCTGACTTTCTCTTATATCTGAGGAAAGAACGATCTCTTTCAGCTCCCACTATCAAGGGTTACAGAAGCATGTTGGCATCAGTCTTCCGTCACAGAGGCTTAGATCTTTCCAACAATAAAGATCTACAGGACCTCTTAAGTCTTTTGAGACCACGAAGGAGCGTCGTTTGGTTACACCTGGTTGGAATTTAGACGTGGTACTAAGATTCCTTATGTCAGACAGGTTCGAACCGCTACAATCAGCCTCCCTGAAAGATCTCACCTTAAAGACTCTTTTCCTGATATGCTTAGCCACAGCTAAAAGAGTC
The DNA here is from genome assembly GCF_036898095.1 of Palaemon carinicauda. Lineage (NCBI taxonomy): Eukaryota > Metazoa > Arthropoda > Malacostraca > Decapoda > Palaemonidae > Palaemon > Palaemon carinicauda. The sequence continues at coordinate 9,817,382 of NC_090736.1, read as the reverse complement.
AGTGAGATTCATGCCTTCAGCAAGAACATCGGATTCTCATCCGAAACGGCTACATGTTCTACAACTTGGTTTTCTAGCCAAACACGAGCTGCCTTCTCGGCCTTGACCAATATCGTTCGATATTCCAAACTTATCGTATGGTTGGAAATGAACTAGAAAGAGTCTTATGTCCTGTAAGAGCTCTTAAGTTCTATTTAAAACCTTTACGAGGCCCGTCTGAAGCTTTATGGTGTTCAGTTAAGAATCCATCTTTGCCTATGTCAAAGAATGCTTTATCCTATTTTATCAGACTGTTAATACGAGAAGCTCATTCCCATCTGAATGAGGAAGACCAAGCTTTGCTGAAGGTAAGGACACACGAAGTTAGAGCTGTCGCAACTTCCGTGGCCTTTAAACAAAATAGATCTCTGCAAAGTATAATCGACGCAACCTATTGGAAAAGCAAATCAGTGTTCGCGTCTTTTTATCTTAAGAATGTCCAGTCTCTTTACGAGAACTGCTACACTCTGGGACCATTCGTAGCAACGAGTGCAGTAGTGGGTGAGGGCTCAACCACTACAATTCCCTAATTCCATAACCTTTTTAATCTTTCTCTTGAAATGTTTTATTATTGTTTTTGGGTTGTCCGGAAGGCTAAGAAGCCTTTCGCATCCTACTTGATTTGGCGGGTGGTCAAAGTCATTTCTTGAGAAGCGCCTAGATTAGAGGTTTTGATGAGGTCCTTTAGTATGGGTTGCAACCCTTCATACTTCAGCTCCTAGGAGTCGCTCAGCATCCTATGAGGATCGCGAGGCTCAGTAAGGAAGACGTACTTAAAAAGGCCGAGTAATTGTTCAAGTCGACTTCCTTACCAGGTACTTATTTATTTTATGTTTGTTATTTTGAATAACTGCTAAAATGAAATACAAAATACTTAGCTCATAATAATGTCAACATGTAATGCTGGTCTCTACCCACCCCCCTGGGTGTGAATCAGCTTATATGATCACCGGCTAAGTTTAATATTGAAAAATGTTATTTTTATTCATAAAATAAATTTTTGAATATACTTACCCGGTGATCATATATTAAAGGACCCTCCCTTCCTCCCCAATAGAGACCCAGTGGGCCGAGGAGAAAATTGGTTCTGTGTTGACATGGAGTACTTGAGTACCTGCTCGATAGATGGCGCAGTTGATGTACACCCCCACCTGTATAGCGATCGCTGGCGTATTTTGTCCTTAGGTTTTTCTGTCGGGCAGCAGAGCTGACAGCTTATATGATCACCGGGTAAGTATATTCAAAAATTTATTTTATGAATAAAAATAACATTTTCAAATATACTTACTTGGTAGTTACACATATAAAAGGTCCCTCCCTCCTCCCCTCTGAAAACAGGGGCATGGAATTTCTGAGGTCTGATGGGAATAGTTCCAGGTACCTAGGTAGAGAGCGCACAGGTATGATCATCTGGCCACCTGTTCCGCGAATTTTGAATTTCTGCCGTGTGCGCGACGAATCGGTGGGATTAAGCTATATATATGTAACTACCAGGTAAGTATATTTAAACATTTATTTTACAATAAAAAATACCATATCACTTTAATTTTTGTAATTTTATTGGCCTTCATTGCAATCTGATATTTCAAAATATGTAAGCGAATGTGTCGTGTCAAAAACATAAAGCCAATAGTTCTTTACAACAACAGTTTGGGGAATTGTCTCCAGTAACTAAGCCTTTAGACCATTTGGGAGAAATTAGACATCATTCCTATCAATCCAAGAAAGAGGAGATAGGGTCAGTGAGCAGATACCCCTCCTCTGGGGACCTGGTGCATCCAAGAACAAGTAGAGGCTTATGCCAAGAAAACCTGAATCTGGAGGGTCCAAGCTTTTCGGCTCTTAGTGTGCTTTCCCCCTCTCCCGTTCCCCTTGAGGAAGTTAAGACCTTGGGAATCGGTGAAGAAGGACACCACTTTGTTCTCGCAGACTTCACCAACCGCCTACGAAAGCGAAAGGATATGAAGACGATTCCCAAATATTGCCCACGTCGCCCACTGGCCAACTAAGTTCCAACACAGATTCCAGGCCTGCTCTCGTACAGCTCTAGCACAGTGTAGCCTCCTCTGAAGTATATCACTCCTCTACGCATAGAGCAGTTGACGACTTTGACACTCCCCAGGCTCCTATGGATGTGAGCTAGGGGGAGGAAGAACCCTTTGATGATGGACCTGATCACTCTGAGACCACGCTGCTTCCATCTGCCAGCCCAAGATCACCCACTTGGAGCAGAAAGACGCTAACCATGTCTTTGTGCAGGTCCTGTCCTGCATTAGGAAGGTAAATTCCTTGGGGGAAGCAGACCTATTCCAGCCGAGGGAAAAGACACCGTCCTGGATCTCTGTTGTGACATTCATGGGCCCACCAAGGGTAAGGTAGCTTTGCCTTGGTGTATGGAGGTTAGGGGTGCCAAATAGAGAGCATATGCTCAAGTGGCAGGAGTCACAATCCTTGAGATCTGTGAACTCGTCTCTGTTACTTCCTCCGGCAGAGGAAATAATACAAGGTGGATCCCTCTAGATCCAGCGTTCTCTGCTGTGGACGGTGAAAACATGGAGCGGGTAGCAAAATTATTCTTAGCAAGCTGCTTCATGGCTAGAATATTGGTTAAGATCGGTGGGGTACCTTTTCAGGAATGAGGATTTTTCCACCTTAAAGAATAGGGAGTCGACGTCCCCCTTCCTTTTTACTGGAGCCCAAATGTTAAGGTATTGACTCACAACAGCCCTAACCAATAGGTTAACTTCGTTTTGAGGTGGGGGGGAGACTGTTGTCTTGAAATTCAAGAAACAGGTGCTGAGGAGAGAAGCGATCAGACTGCACTACACCCCGATGGATGGCCCCTTGCTCTTTAATGAGGGGGATATCATGGCAGTTGCAGAGAGCTGAAGGAAGGCGAGTCATGACTCCCTCCCTCATCCTTACTCTGCAGCACCACCGCAGCAGCGTTCCCTGTCTGCAAAGCACCAGGGGCAGAAGAAGGGTCCTCAACATCCGTAACAAACAGCAGCAAGGAACCAGAGTCAAAAGCAACCCTTTCTACTTAAAGGCACCAGGAGAGATAAAGGAGCGAGAAGAGGACAATGTGGTCGTTCCTGCTGGGGTGGGCATTCCTTTGACCAGTCCACTGTGGGAGGATGCCTACAGAGCAGATGGCACAGGTGGATGCTCCATGGGGCTGAACCTTGGTCGGTCGCCATCCTCAGAGCAGGATACCACATCCCATTCACGCGTTCTCTTCCTCTGACCTCGCATCCAGTGAGCATGAGTTCCTATGCGAGGGGATCTGCGAAAGAACTGGCCCTTCTGGCATTAGTTCATACTATGCTAAAGAAAGAGGCTCTCCAAGAGGTCTGGGACAGGTCTCCAGGCTTTTAGTCTCCTCTTTCTGGTAGAAAAGGACTTTGGAAGCTGGAGACCAGTAATAGACCTCTCGTTAACGAATAAGTTTGTTCAACAGACTCGGTTCAAGATGGAGACTGCCTAGAAGGTCAGACCAAACGACTGCATGGATCTCAAGGATGCCCAGTTCCAGATCCCCATTCATCCATCCTCAAGGAAGTAACTAAAGTTCTCCCTCAAAAGCAGGATATACCAGTTCAAAGTACCGTTTCGGCCTGTCCACAGCACCACGGGTTTTCACTAGTTTATTCTCTACTGTCAACATGGACTCACAAGAACAGAGTCAGTCTATTTTGTTACTTTCTCCAATAAGATAGACTCTGACCATAGAGAAGTAACCTGAATCCTTCGGTAATTTGTTCGCGATGGCCTAACATTAGGCAACCTTTTTGAGGTTGCTATCAATAATATCCCTTTCACTATGGAAGAGAAATCTCTCCGATTTCTAATATCTGAAGTAAAGAAGTGTTCTCTCGAGCTTAGTCTGCTCGTGGGTGCATATGATAGCCTGTTGGGATTATCATAATCCTCGATTAATTGTACCTGCAAATGATCTTGTTCTGGCTGAATAGTTGTCGAAGCCAATGGATTCATGTTAGTATGACTATGATCTGCGTCACTTGGCCCCACAAGCGAGAATACTTCCACACAATCTTCACCTTGAAAAAAAGATGGACACCATCCCTAGATACCCGAGCTTCAGGGGACATTGATAAAGGATGACATGGAAAAGTCATGACCCGAAAGAAGATTTTTTATTCTCTCTCTCAGCAGAGGAATTATTCTATTCGTCTTTTTCTTTCGGCGACTATTATACCTGTCCTATTGGGAGGGCAGGTGACCACTCCCTACAAAAATCACAAGTAGAAGCAAAAGAACATTTCTTGCCACGACAGCTAGGGCATAAAGGATGCGGGTCAAGTTCCATCTAACTTACGAAGGAGCTGCAAGGACAACCTTCAAGGCTGGGGCAAGCTCTCGTACATACTTGCGAAGCACTCTTTCACAGAATCTGAAAAAGATAACAAGTAGAAAGTGGGGAACAGAGGTTCGAGCCATGTGCTTAGCACTGCGATCAGGCGTAATGTGAGGCAAGAGCTGCTGGCACAGTTGCTTCTGCCTAAAGTGGGGGAGATAGGTGGCAACCATACAATGTTACCAAAATCCTACTAATCCCTTGAAATTCTGGAAGAAAAGCCACAGTGCGGTAAACCCCTTTAATGACAAAGGCTTTTATTTGCATATGAAGAATTTTTTTTTTCTCTGCTAAATTCTGAGCTGTCAATTATAGATCTAAATCCAAGTCCTGTAAGTATATCGGCATACAAGGGAGATCTATACTTCATCTTACATCCTTTGAGGTTTTACATCATAAAAAGTATACAAGCTCATGTCAATGAAAAATTTAAACTTATTTATCATCATTGCCAAATTTAATCTGATATTGAATGTTAATTTTATGAAGCATGAATGTAATCAGCAATTATATAAATTTCTCATCAATTCATCATTACAAAAAATATCATAGAATCTTAATAAAAAAACAAAGATGGAATGCTGAAGTTTTCTATACGGTGATAAAATCAACTAGATTAGAGACATTGGATCACAAAAGTTTTGGCCATTATTTATTAAGGACTAATTTCATCAAGTTCAGAAATAAAAGACACAACTGGAGCTCAAAGCTTTATTTGTGAAGTACATTACCAGTATATCATTGAAAAATATAATTTACAACTCGAAGGATCTTATCATACGAAGGCTTCTACCACCACTGTCGACTCCACATGCAAACTCTTCGGTGGTAAGGTGGCAACATAATTACTTGTGTAAAAAGAGGTGCCCAATGCACTCATAACATCACTTTCTTACTCGACTCAACTACCTAATTTACTTCTAAGGGGAGAAGTATCATACTAGTAACTATCTACAAAATATTTATATCACACTGCTTAAATATAAATAATACATTTTTATATAATACCTATACACAATATCAATGTACTTGGACATTAAAATATTTATACAATTCAACTCTGAAACCACGACTCGCATCTTTCATTAGAGGTCTAGATAAAAGTGGATTAACAATTTGGACAAGTGTCAAATAGGAAAGGATCAAAGCCCTTAAATTTGCTGTTTAATAGCCAACTCAATTACTCACTCAACGATTTACAACTATGAATATCTCACTCAATTTCAAAGTGAAACGTCTTGCTAAACTCAAAATATTCATAATTTCCCACTTTCGAAAAAAAAAAAAAAAATCTGCCTCTTCAATACAATTTCCACTTTTAATTGGATATATGTCTACAGTATAGTCTCCAAACTATGAAATGAAAATCAGGGAAATCATCATTGTAAAGATTGTCTTATGAACATGATTTGGATGCTGCAGTTTTATTTAACAGTATTGATACAGTAATTCAGTACCGATACTATTGTATAGCATACAAAGCAAGTATATCAACTCCATCAATACTTGACCTAGGTTAGGCACTAGAAAACATGACAAATTTGAAAGAAATTTGTATTTTTTCTATCAATACAAACCTTGACCTCTTTATTAGGGTTTATACTTTCGGTGAAGCTGAAACTAGCCGTAAGACTTAGCGATGTGTAACTACCCCACCTCCTCTTGGCCTTCCCCGAACTGACGAAGAATGCCGACACTCGGGGGCGAGCTCCTGTAGTTTTCTTGAGGTAACACCTAAAGCTCCTCCCTGGCATAGTAGTTGTTGATCTGAATCATTGGTCACGTTACGAAGGATTCCCAATCCGAAAGGGTTCGAATCTGGGATCCTTTGCTGCCAGGAACGAAGTAGAGTATTACCTTCCCCATCGCCGTGAATGAGACGTCGTAGGCGGACCATGGAATTCACCTACTCTCTTGGTCGAAGCCAACACAAGCAGGAACCTGTCTTCAAGGTCAGGTGAAGATCTGCTGCTTGACATCCTGGGTGGTAGGGGGTCACCCTTCAGAGACTGAAGGATGCGAACCATGCTCCATGGAGTAGTCTAACTTTTGGCTAGGGGCAGATAGACTTGAAACTCCATAAGAATAGAGGCAATGCTGACGCAGAGGAAATGTTAACTCCTTTCAGCCTGAAAGCAAGGCTCCAAGACGAGAGGTAGCCTTTCACCACCGAGACAGAGAGGAGTTTTCCCCTTAAAGGTATTCAAGAAAACTCCGCTATGCTGAAAGTGGCAACGAGGGAGAAGATACCCCATCCAAGAAGACACCAACCACCGAAGGTAGTCCACTAGCCTGGTAGCTTGAGAATTCCAGATATCCGGAATATCCTCTTCGTAACTTGCTGTGTAATGCTTCAACATGATGAAGCAACCTGGTATGGATACAGAGTTGTCTTTGCCCATCTCAGCATTATCATGCTAGATGGCGAAGGGGCTGTGAAAAAAGGTACAGCCTTGTTGGTTCTACATAAGTCACTACTGTGGTGGTGTCACTTGCAAATACCTCTGAGTACCAGAGCCTGGGGGCTGTGTGGTACAGCATGTGGTTCCCCCCTTTCTTTTGATGCATCTGAAAGGAGCATCAAATCCGGGGAAGGGAGATTCTCACATGTCATCCATCTTCTGCCCGGGTCCCATTGGAAGCAGAGAAACTGGAGATTCCTCGTGCTGAGCCACCTGCTGAGGTTTAATTTGAAGGAGTCAGATGCGAGCTAGACAAACCAGTGAAACTGTGACCTCTGAGACGTAACCACTGCTAGTTGAGGAATAGGTTGATGATGATGATGATCATGCCTAAGAACACCCGTCTCTGATAAGGAACCCGGGATATTTCTAGATTTACTTCAATCCTCCAATTGCAGTAACTCGAGTTGTCTTTGTGATGACAAAAGGGAAGCCACCGAATCTGCTGGGATCAGTCAGTCTTCGGAGAGGGATACCGATCCTGTAGGCCCAGATTGACACTAGGGTAAAAATCGGCAAAACATGGGGTGCTATCAAAAGTGAGGCACCACACCTTGAACTGATATGCCTGTATGATCCTAGGTACTTCCTTGATGACGGATGTCCTGATATCTGGGAATCTAAATCCTAGTGGTCACGCGTGCACAGGAAGTCCTGTGGACCAACTGCTTGTTTGACCGTATATGCCGTCTCCTTGCCGAACACACTTTATTCCAGGAGGAGAGGATGAATACTGGAGACTTTTATAGGAAAGAACTGACTAGAAACTCGGAGATACTTTGATGAAACACTTAATCCTGCAAAGATGACGTAACGCCAGAGTCCGGATGTTCGGATTCGCATAGATTATAGAGAGAACCGCCATCACACCTAAACAGGTAGGCGAGATGAGATGTGCATGCTCTTTGTAGCTGAGCTGCAGATTCTCTTCTCTTGTTGAAAAGAGACGGGTACAGTACTCCAACCTCGTAGGAGAATTACAGCCACTACGGAGTATATCGAAATCGAGGACGAGAAAGGTGTTATGCCTAAAGACATCGGCCAATGCTTCGGATTTCAAATTCCTATCGCTGGCTGGGTGAACTCAGGCTGAGGGAGAATGTCATTGTCAAAGAGCTGAAGAACAAGACCAACATCAAAGCCAAGGGATGGTTGTATAAGCTCTCCGTAGGAGAATCACATGGATGGAAGGTTGAGGTTGCTTGAAGTCTCGAGGGAACGTGGGCTAACAGAGAGAGTAAGAGGAGAGGATTCCTTGAATACGAGTTGCTATAATCCATAAACGTAAGCATGAACTGAATTAAATCCCCTTGAACAAAGCGAATGAAAAGGAATAACCCTGTGGGGTTGCATCTACTGATGCAGATGTGAAGGGGCAGAGAAAATCCAAGGAATTGGAACCCGAAACCGTGAAAGAGATCTGACAAGTTCTTAAACTTGTGGAGAGAAGTAGAAGCAAATAATCCCAAAGGATTATGTTTCTCAAGATTTGTTCTGAATCACAGAAGAGAGGCGGCGGAGGCCATTGGTCGGAAAACTTCTGTTGCAGCAACCGCTGTGTAGAACTATGTTCTACCTGACTGGTGGCAGTGTATAGGTGAGAGTGCATGCGCTGCTAATGAATATCTAATCATTCAATGAAGATGTCAACTTGTGACCAAAAAGGAAGAGGCAGGGAGAAGAGACGACCTCATCCCTTAGGCACACGGCACATCACCCCACTAGTAGTAGTAGTAATAGTAGTGATTGTGGTGCCATGAGAAAGTTTGAGGGACAAAGAGCTGATAAAGATTGCCAACTGCATGTGCTGCCCCTTCAAGCAATTGCCTAACAGTTGAGGAGTGTCTAGAATCAAAGCTCAAAAGGAGATGAATGCATCAGGAACTGAAACTACTGTACTTGTGTGAAACTACAGATTCTAAGTGGCAAGTGAGTTATTAAGCACCAAGGTTGAAACTTGTGCTTTACCCCTCCCATCAAAGGTGAGTGCTGGGCTAGGTTCCAAGAAGGGTGTGTGCGCTAATTTCCCTCAACTGCATGTCATGGGAAGCACTACTGAAGTAGCGCAACTCATAAGGACCGAAGGATGAAAGTCTGTGTCGTCCTGATGAGGAGACTCGAAGCGATCATAGAAGTCATAGCTCCTGAGTGCTCTGTTTAAGATGAAAAGAAGAGTCTCACTGGGAAGAGAAGTGTGCATGCTTGCAGTGAGGATCGCAGCCGGTAAAGTTCTGGGATTCTCACCAGAAAAGTTCTCCGTCGAACGAAATTGGAAAAAATCACACTAATGGTCGAGGCATCCGCGATTCTTCGGTAACTGTCGGGGATTCTACACGTAAGCGGGAAGAGCTGTTCATCAAAGGAGGAGGGCAACTTTACCTCGTTAGGGAAAGTAGAGCTGGGCAGTGCTGTGACACTGAATGGTGGTCATTACTAGAGGTTGTGATGAGCTGCTCGCATAGCCAGAAGACGACTGGACACGAAGTGGTCTGTGTTGCCTCGTTGTAGATCCTGAAGTATGGGAAATCATAGAGGAAAATGTCAGTTGCTGTAATAGGTTACTGGAACACCAGGAACATGGATGAGAACTGACAAGTGATAGCAAACTGACAGGAGATAGTGAGCTGCTGGGCGAGCTGCGGGTGATCAAGAGCTGACGAGTGATCACAGGGGATGGCGTGCTGATGAGCGAGCTGAGGGCTGACGAGTGATCGCGGGCAATGGCGAGCTGAAGGCGTAGCTGCAGCAGGACTGGGTTAGGCGCGTCCGCTACACAAGACGAGTCTGCTGCAAGTAGTAGTAACCAATTGCTTCATACTCTGACGGGCCACACTCCGAAGGATTAGGAAAGGGAATAGACGAGTCCATAACCCCCTCTAAATCTCGTGTGGCGACTACTCTGAAGAGGACCGAACTCACGTACGGGAAAAGTCGTCAGCGTGATGATCAGGAATTGCCACAGGCGCAGGCGTAGAAGGCGGTGACGGGGCAGGAACAGGAACAACCGGACTTAGCCCTCCTTACGTCAGCTGATTTAACTGAATGATGTAGTGCGACGTCATTAGCGCTGAGGAAAAAACATAAAGGAATTCAAAGAAAGTCCACTCGGGAGAACAACCTAACCTGCGGACAGAAAGGGTGTCCCCCGAGAGGTACAGAAACAAGTTTCAAACTATAAACTCCCTCTGCCAGCTGCCATCGCAGAACAAAAAAGTGTGGTGTCGTTAGTGCAGTTGAAAAGTTAAAATTTTATTCAAAATCAATTATCTTTCAACTTCTATTGCTGAAGAAAACCCACTCGGGGAACTAATCTGCTGATGGGGAAGGTGTTCTCCAAGAGGCGCAGAAACATGTTTCAGACTATGTACTCCCTCTGCTGGCTGTCATTGTTAAACAAGGGAACGCGGCATCATCAGCGAAGAGGAGTAAGACCGAAGTCAAGCTATGGGTAGGCCCAAGCGGCCATCCTCACCTGCGACGGAGGCCGAGTCGCTGCACTCACGAGAATCGGGGAAGGCTGCCATCCTACGGGTTGTTTGGAGTCAAAGGGGAAGAGTTCCAAAAAGGTTTCTCCGCCCTCGAGAGAACGCCGTACGACACTTGTCACCCAAACAGCAACACACATTGTTATGATTATATATTTATGTAAAAGAAATAGAAAAATAGTCTATGGCCAGTTAAGAGTTGGGCAGAGAGAAAGACGGACGTCTACACTCAGCGAGCCAAGTGTAAAAAGTGACGATAAAAAGGTGTGTTTGTGGACAGGGTAGCTGGCTACCCCCCCCCACACAACTAGTGGTGGGAGGTTACACTTCGCTTAAAGTCTTATGGCTAGATTCAGCTTCACCGAAAGTATAATCCCTAATAAAGAGCGAAAGGGTTTGTATCTAGTGTCGGAACAAAGGAAATTTATGTTGTATCAACCTTTTCTATCCCTCATTCTGGGAAGAAATGTTGCCAAAAAAAATAATCAAACAGATTTCACTTTACAATGTATGTATGTATGTATATACTGTACATATCATTTTCCTGGGTGTAAAATAAATATCTAAATTCAGAAATATTAACTAGGATCCTGAGCTGGTCACCACTAGATGTGCTTATAGAACACTTTAATCTTATTGGGGAGCAAACTCTCAAGGTATTTCATTATAATGGACAGTCGCTGCATCATACAAGATAATTTCCACAAAGGGACACCTAAGGAGCATGTCTTCAAAAGAGAACACTTTCTCACAGTGGATATTATCTAAAAGGTTTTGATCAATAAATAACTCATTTCTAAACAATATCTCTGAATTTCCCTCACCCTCCGATAAATAAAGCCACCATTTTAGAGGAGTGTTATCGAAATGTAACTTAATGAACTTCTTGAAATTTTCTTGAGACTGAAAATATTTCTACTTGATTTAACTTGCACACAATTTAAAACAACTATTAAGGCAATGCTATGTAAAAGAAAACATGATAAGAATCTCATGTATATAAAATAACAAAGGTAAATGAAAAACTTTAATTAACTTAAAATCGAGAACTACTGATAATCAGGAGTATATCTACAGCAGTTACTATATCAATCATGCCTTTAAATGTAGGCCCCTCTTCGAAATAAATAAAGGTGAAACTTCAGAATAACCGAAGCAGTTCAGATCGGATTATATCAATACATCTAAATACGCAGTTCATCACACCCATTCAACTTGCATTCTTCAATACACCCACATGGTCTCTCCTTTGCTTAATTAATGAAGTGAGCATGCGTTCCCTAATGTAAATTCAACACATTTAAAAGTATTTTCCAGATAGTTAAAAAAATATGCGTTGTACCTCATTGAACTTTTCTCAGTTGTATGTGTTAGAATGTCATTTAGAATATTGTCTTTGTTATAAAGATACAGGATTACAATTTCTCAAACAATTTTTCACTAGACTGTAAATTTCCCCCATTTCACACATTATAAACATTTACAAAGAGGACAAAGGTCTGAATGAAAAAAAAAAAAATCATTCCATATGGGTAACATTTAAAATTACCTAGCATTTATTCTTTTCCATGCAGATTAATGCTCTGACAATAATAACCCTTGTTGAAAGATTTAATTACGACTTCCAACTGGGAGCTTCAAAAAGGTTAGGGTCTCTGAAGAGCAGAGCCAAAACTAGATAGTACAATTAATTTTTGATATTCAACAATAAGAGAATTTGGGAATACAGTATGTGAAGTTCATTTTTAAAATTATCATACACACAACACTGAAAGTTGAAGAGATTCATAAATAAATATTACTGTGCAGAAATAGAGTTCAAAGAATTTACAGAAAAATAATGAAACCTATATGGTTCTACTGTCTGGCTTTAATGTCCTTACACACATTCTGTATGAAAACTGTAACTGACCAAACATTTACAGTAACTGCAATGTCCTCTTTCACAGCTTGATGCACATTCTTCCATTCATTCAATTCAGCATCCAAGTACACTTTCACATCATCTCACTAAATCGTATCACATAGCTCATTTTTGTAATAAATATCGTACATAGGGACCAAAAAACAGTAACTAAACTGATAAATACTGTAAACAGAAATATCATACTGTGGTAATTGTAAGGACAGGAATAAATTCAGCACAGGAAATTCCTTTGGGATGCTATGTGAAGTCATAAAAATTAAAACTTATCAACAATATCAGGCAACTTAAAACCATTTTGCTTAACCTTTACCCATAATTCCTGAGTAGCTGCTAATAATTTAAAAACGAAACCAAAATTCACTTGTCCACAAAGAAAATGTCAACACTGCCCTTACAAAATTTGTTTTAAACTAAGAAGCTTTGAAAACTGAGCTAACTAATCATTGGCAAGTTGAAATTCAAGACACACATACCAGTTTCTGTATGCAAAAGTTGGCGGTGAGAGTCGCGCGGTGTAAATACCTCTACAAGGCTAACTACATTTGTCTGAGACCTTGTATTTCTTGCAGTTGCATATTTATTCATCTTTTGTTCCTTTCCAGTCCTACCATCACTGTTCGTGGTTATAACAACCGAATTAGGATACCGAGTAGATTTAAATAGGTCTACTCCATTTTCCCTTCTTTGTCGCCTGTTAACCCTCAAGATTTCTTTTGCACCCTTCTGTTTTCGCTTCAATTCCTTGCATTCATCTTTCAATAGAGTTGCCAGTTCACGAGACATTTTCTTTTTCTTTACTTCTTTCTTTTGATCAATGTCTAGTGTTTTGTGAGGTGGGTCATTTTCTATAGTATCTTCATCATCTTCCTCCTCTTCTGATTCATCAAAGAAATAAGTTACTTCATCTCCCTTTGATCCCACTAAATCAGAAGGATGGAAGCCAGTATTCTGCATTTCCTTCCATTCATCTTTACCAAGATTAAGCAATTCCCTGGGAATGGAAACCTTTTTACGCTTTCTACTCTCCTCACTTTCACCTGATTTATCTTTGGAATTGATCTCTTCCATTCTATTTCCACCCACCAATGCATCTTGTATTCGCACAGAAGACTCGGGGTCACTTCTTTCATGAAGGTCTGGGTCATCACCCTCCAAACCTTTATTATTTGCTCCAAATATCATTTCAGAAGGATGGAAGCCCGTACCGTGAACCTCTTTCCACTCGTCCTTGCTTAGACTTAGTAATTCTCGAGAAAGTGTAGACTTTTTTGGTGTAATCCGAATGGTGTCTTTTCTAAGGTCCTCTTTTAAATTAGTTGACTTTTTACTATGCATTTCGCTATCATCAGACTCTTCATTTTCTGATTCTTCACTTGAACATCTTTGTTCAGAACTCAGATCAAGAAGACTCGAAGGATGAAAACCGCGTAGTTGCATTTCTTTCCATTCATCTTTTGCGAGATTGTTCAATTCCCTGAGAAGAGGCCTTTTTTTCCGAATGCCATCTATACTTTTAGACTGAGAACTAATACTCTCATCCTTAGGGGTCTTATCACGACTTGAATTTGATTCACTAGCTGCAAAACCACAAGATGACCTATTAGCCCCCACACTTGACTGTAGCTCATCTACATTTAGCCCCGGTTCCAAAGATACTCTTGATCTTCTTTCTTTACTTTTCCTGTTTACACTGAGAATAGATTTATGGAACGGCATGTTTTCCACATTATCAACCTCATGTGATGTACCACTTGGGGAATTTAACTTGCTCAAGTTACTTACTGGATGGCACAAAGTGCGTGGGTCCTGTAGTGAAATAGGAACTTTCTTTCTAGCAATACTACTAGCCTTCCTTCTATTATCCAATTCAAATACATTTGCAGCAGTTTTCTCATTGCATGTATTTGAACCTTGGAATAAATTTACCTTTCCTTTATCATATGAACTTACCAACCTTTCTGACAGTGGGCCTTGACCCTGCAATACTTTTTTTAATAATGGTGAAGTTGAAGAACAAACAATCACTGGAGTAGGATCGAATGGAGCTTGTGAATCTTTTTTAGCAGCTTTTAATTCATGTAAACCCGAACTAGAACTATGCACTGCTTTGTCTGATGGAAATAATGTTCTTGCAAGACTGCTCAGACCATCAGGATCTCCTGTTTCTTTATGGTGCTCTGCACTTATTGTAACAGTTTTAATTTCAACTTCATTATAATTTCCTTCCCTCACTTCTTTTCTTGAAGACCTTTCAGACTCAAAAACTCCTATGTTGCTTAAGGTTAACCCACTTTCTCTCATAGCATCTAACTCAAATGGTTCTTTCCTTCCTACATATGACATGCTTTTAACAACACAACCACCTGTTTCACCCAGTGTATTATGTACACTATTACATTCACTGCCTTGTAACCTATTTCGATTTATAAGCGTTGCATTCGTAACACCTCTATAATGATCAGTAAATGTCTTATCTTTCCTACCACTGACAAATTGTCCTACATTATTATTATCACTATTAACATCATCATCATTATTATTATTGTGTTTATTGCTAACATCCATTTGTGATGAATAAGAACCATACCGAGTGTCTTTATTTACAATTATATCATACTGAGCTTCTTTATTCAATTTAGTTTTAGAATATGATGGCGAATTTCCATTTTCATCCATGTAATTTAATAACACATCAGAGGATTTGGACGACAAACTCAGAGCTGCCGAATACTCACTCATATTGTCCTGAACAATACAATTCTCTGCATCTTCTTCAAAACTTTTGCAAAACTCTTTTCCCATCTTCTGTCTCTTGTTTGCTCTTCTAGGAATGGTTCGTTCAACAGATCTTCGGGTTAACTTGCAGTTCTGTACATCAATTGACCTCAAATCTCCAAGTCCATTACGATTGAGTTCCCGACACTCATCCTTCAGGAGTTGTGCAAGTTCCTTAGGCACTTTTGTGGATTTACCATCACCAAACACTTGATCTTCCAATGAACTATCCAACACTTTACTTTTTAAAGCCCTATTATCTAAATATGCAAGCTCAGAGTAGTCTCTAGAATTACCTTCCATACGGTTTTCATTCACTGACTTCACTTCATTAACACTTCCAGAACCTACCAATGAGCATATAAACTCCACTCCCTTGCTCACAGTATTCACAAGATTCTTAAACAAACTACCAGAATTTTTTTCTGTTTCCAAGTTAAACTTCTGAGCATTATATTCCTCAGTTTTTCTCTTAGAAAGACTGTCATTACATTTGCTCTCTCTCAACATGCTTTTCTGTTCATTGGATGGTTCTGTGTAACTAACTTCTGGTCGACATCTAACAGAATTGACAAAGGCACCCGACTGATTTAAATCTGAAAGAGCATCTAGTTCACTGGATATACTTTGGATACCATCATGCTTTCTCACATCTCTCTCCCTATCACTGGAAGTTTCCACTGGGTAACTCAAAGTCTTCTTACACTGGGGTCTACTTGTTATAGATATCATTTCATTTTCTGAAATATTTTCCCATGAAACCACCTTCATGCCCACGTTAGAAACATCTATGACCACAAGCTTCCTCCCAACGTAATCTTGAGGATGATCTTCACAGCGGCGTTTGCGTGAATTTGTTGTTGTTTTATCATGTGGCTGTACAGAGGGAATGGATTCCTTACTTGAATTAAAACCTTGGCTTACAGAAGCAGGATTTTTCAGGACATTAGGAGGCTGGCCATTGGTCGCCAAGTCCCCTACGCGTCCAGCATCACAGTGGGACTTACAATTTGACGACCAATGGCTATTCCCATTTTTTGGCAAAGAAGATTTGGAAGAGCCTGGCATTTTTGCACCAGAATGAGGATAACAAGATAGTCCATCTAACTGGGAAGGGGCATGGTCTGCTTCACTACAAACTTTAACTCTTCCACTGTCATCATCATCACTCGAAAGATCGATCACTTCAATTAAGGAATTTATACTAGGAGTGGTGGTACCAGTAGTATGAGGTAGCACCAAGCTACTGTTTTCATGTAGCCGAGGCACATAATTCTTTATACATGTTCTTGAAGGATTTTCTTGACACTGATTCAAAGTTTGAGGTGAATTACTAACTACACTGTGACCAGATACATTATTTGCACTCACTGAAATTTCACTTGTATTTGTATGAAATTTCCCTAAGACACCATAATTCCCTTGTGTTAGTTGTAACAAATCACTATTGGAAAGCAAGTACGTATTACCAGTCTGTTGTACTTGTTGCCTTTTAGACAAAGTGTCCCTGTTTATTTTCGAACATTTTGGTCCCGGGGCAGGCACACCTTTTAAACTTAAAGCCTTATAATGACTGTTAGGCTGCCGCTGGGTACTATGATTAATATTACCACTTGTATTTAATAAAGAGTGGTTCTGTAACAAATTTGATGGTGTTATTGGCAATATCGATATAGTGTCATGATTAATTATATCACCGGGATTAAATGCAAGAGGGTCTTGTTCGGAAGACTCGACCTCATTGCCCCAGTGGTTATATTGTTGGGTAATACCAACATGTCTGTTACTGACAGGGACGGCTGGCGGATGAGATGATGATGATGCCCCAAAATTAAGTGTTGTTTCATTTGAATCATAAAATAGCCTTAGTCCTTCTTCTAGCTTTGGAGTGCCATTCAATGTTATTCCAAAAGGACTAGACGAGGACAAGATGGTTTCTGGGTAATTGCATAACACATCACTAAACATACGTTGCGGTTCGTCCGTTAGATCGATGCACGGAGCAGTTGGCCCATTGAGACGTGTTACCCTGTCGACAATCCTCTTTTGGAGACGCTTCAGAACTACCGATACAGGACGACACCTGGAAAGCAGTTTTCGACTCTTCCAGTTTAACCCTGAAATCAATATCAATACATTAATTATGTACAAATTGAATAGAAGTAGAGCGAGGCAATGCATCAAGTCATATCGCTTTAATAAAAGATATAAATAAACTACTACTATTTCAAACTATATTTGAGTTATTTTCCAAGAAATAATGTTTTAAATTTATAGAATTATCTCAATTGTAGAATTTAAGCTTTACATAGAATGGTGTATCAGAGCATACTTGGCAAAAAATATATAAAATTTCCCTCTCAACATGAAATATTGATGGCAACCAACAATACTTCTAAACTAAAAACAATTAGTTAACTTTTAAATATTATTATACAGTCTGATTACTGATTCTGAATAAAACTTGTTGCCGCTAGAACCTTTCCAGTAACTCAAATGGTAACCTTTACAAATAAAGGAAAAACAAAAATTATATTTTCCCACCTACACAAATCCGAGTTTTTTAAAATAGGGAAATGTCTTCAATAGAGCTGGAATGGCTACTCTGTTGAATTGGTTAACGAGGTAGTTAACAACAGAGCGAGTCTGGGCAAGAAACCTGGCCCCACTCTTGATTTCTGACGTTCACTTCATAACAGAGATGGGTGGTTGAGGTGTAAGTTTAACTTTAAAGACCTCAGGTTTGTATAGCAAGGAAAAATGCAAACTAATTCTAAAATTCATTTGTTCCTACTAGTGACAGATAGGTGGGCCGGAAGTCCCCTAGAACTGATCTGGTAGGTTCCCTTTTTTCCCCTGGAAATGGAAGTCTGCCTGGTCTCATAAGGGAGAAAAGGACAACTCCAGTAACCCCCTATCTGTGTATGATAGGGATGAATACATACATACATACATACATAGATAGATAGATAGATAGATATGTTCAAAAGATTAGGT
The DNA here is from genome assembly GCF_036898095.1 of Palaemon carinicauda. Taxonomy (NCBI): domain Eukaryota; kingdom Metazoa; phylum Arthropoda; class Malacostraca; order Decapoda; family Palaemonidae; genus Palaemon; species Palaemon carinicauda. The sequence continues at coordinate 9,799,319 of NC_090736.1, read as the reverse complement.
TGGAATTTGGGACCAATGTTTGAGCACTAGGACTCAGAATACATCCAGCACAGAGGAATAACTAGGGAAAAAACGCATAGTTGCACCAAGATATAAAGGCAGAAGGAGATTTGTTGGCAAAATGTAAGTTAGTGGATCATAGGTAAAGTCTATGCCTAAAATGTGGACCTACAGTATCAATTAAACATGCCAAATGAGTGCACATAAACTATAATTACTAAAGAAAAGTCATTTAGTTCAACTCCCTCAATTGAGAATATCAAGAACTTGTAGAGGGTTACCACACAGAGCGTGCCTTTGGAGACTGCGAATGCAGATGCCACAAATGTTATTAATGACAGCAGCTCTTCTTCATTCATTCCCTCTAGTCTTTTCCTTCTAAAGGTTCATAATTATTTTAATTTGCCTTGCTTCAATTTTCACCTCTCACTTAGAATCAACTGTAGAGCTAGCCCAACACTTGAAATTCAACTAGTTTGTTTATGAAAAACATCACAATTTCAAGCACCAATAATTATTATTTTTCTAACAATACAAACCTGAATCCTTTATAAAAGAGTAAACAACAGCACTGTTGACCTGGAGGGTAAACAAAAGCATTCTGTGCAGGAGGCTAGCAGGAATGTAAGGGAGGTGGGAGTTAACCCGTTTTCCTGCATGGGCGAAAGAACTCCCCATTCTGATCCCAAAGCTATAAGATTTGCAGGGTGGTGAAGTAAGACTTAAACCTATATGGACTCAAGTTTGTATAGTTAGGAAAAATACAAATTACTTAAAAATTTGTGATTTGTTCCAAGATGAATACAAACCCTTGTCCTTTACATAAGACTCACAGTTAGGAGGGGGCAAGCAACCTTATCTGCGCTGACCGCGAGAAACCTCTATGCCTAGGTCACTCTCCCGGCATCTATTCTCACTTCTTTTGCGAGGGAAAAGTTGCAATCCTTGGGTTTGAAAAGTATCATCCTTTTAGGCTAAACCTCCATAACCGGGTTTGTTCAGTCTAACTTCCTGACTCTTCCCATGGAGTAGACCGTGTTACCAGTGCCACCTTGTTCAGTCTAATCTCCTCACTCTTCCCGTGGGGTTGACCAAGTTACCTGTACTACAACCCAATGTTTTCTGTGAACTCTTTCTTGCCTGGGTGAAAGACCTTGATAAGAGGAAGAACATGGGGAGAAGGAAAACATGTACAGTACATGCCATTGACAAACTTTCACTCTCTGTAAGAATTCAGATGCAATCTGGTCGAGGACATAAATCCCTTGTTGGCCTGTTACAAATGGACCCAAGGAGAAGGTGTCCAGAGACTTATGTGTAACCTCCCGAAAGTAGTGTGCCATGAAGGTCAATTGTCTCTTCCAAGGGAGAGCTAGGAACTGGCAGAAGGGCTTTACCAACTCCTGTAGTTGTGTTAGCTTTCCATCTGAAGGGAATGACTTTGCTGCTACCCAAATCCAACTTCCCCCCTAGTTTGAAGCAAGGGTTCATTTTTTTTTTCGGACCAAGCCTTCCCTTCAGATAGAAAGGAGTAGCCAGTTGTCTAAGTAATACATGTACTGGAGTTTTACTCCTGGGTGTAAGCCCACAATAGCACTAGGATGAAGACTTGTGAAAACCTGCTGAGCTGTTGAAAGTCCAAAGCATCAAGTCCTGAACTGGAAAATTGTCTTCCCTAAGCAGAACTGCATATACTTCCTGCTGAGGGAATGAATGACTATCTAAAAGAACATATCCTGGAAGTCCAGTAATAGCATGAAACTCCCTTTCCGGATTCCTGCTAAGAATTTGTTCGCCATCTCCCTCTCGAATGGTGTTTGTAGGATGAACCGTTCGAAGTGGATACATTGATGATCGGCCTTCAACCTTACGTGTCTTTTTCCACAAGAAAGAAATAGCTGTAGAAGCCTAGAGACCTGTTTGGGATTGGCTGAAGGGCTCCTTTGCACAGCATGGACTTAACCTCTTGGAGTGTGAGGTCCATTTTAGACCCATGGGGGTATGACCGGAACATCCTCACTCAGGAGAGACTAAGGGCGAGTCTGTGACCATTATACAGTGCCATCCTAAGGACTCATACCGTCCATTCATCAGCCCCGTGCTCCTGCCACTTCCTCAAGTGGTTCACCAGGCATAGCCCCATCTGTGAAGTCTTGGGGATACCTCCCTCTCCTCTGGCTGTGAGATCGTTTCCCACTTTTTCTGCACCTGCAAGGTCCCAAATGGGCTTGGAATGACGGGTACTGTACTGGTGACCATCCTTTCTGGAGGGACTGCCCCTGGAAGAAGGGATCTCACTACTGGGACACATCTAACATTTGTTTCTCCGCTAAGCATGAGATCATGTTGGAGGGTTTGGGTCACGAGGAAGATCATGGAGTAGAACTACCACCACCTGAAAGCCAGAAAGAGACTGCTCCCTGAAAGAGCAAGTCTTAGCTTGCCTTTCTCAACTAGTCATCTTCCTCAAGTATGAAGACTGTGGATCGATGAGGGGCATTTTTCAGATCCAGTGCCTCCATATTTCACCACCTCTTGTGGAACTTCCCTACTAACGAGTCCTGTCTCTTCATTATTATTACTTGCTAAGCTACAACCATAATTGGAAAAGCAGGATGCTATGAGCCCAAGGGCTCCAACAGGGAAAATTGCCCAGTGAGGAAAGGAAATAAGGAAAAACTACAAGAGAATTTTAAGATTAAAATAAATCTTTCATATATAAACTATAAAAACTTGAAAATCACAGGAGGAAGAGAAACAAGATAGAATAGTATGCATGAGTGTACCCTCAAGCAAGAGATCTCTAACCCAAGCCAGTGGAAGACCATGGTACAGAGGCTATGGCACTACCCAAGATTATACAACAATGGTTTGATTTTGGAGTGCCCTCCTAGAAGAGCTGCTTCCCATAGCTAGTCTCTCTTCCACCCTTACCAAGAGGAAAGTAGCCACTGAACAATTACAGTACAGTAGTTAACCTTTTGAACGTAGAAGAACTGTTTGGTATTTTCAGTGTTGTCAAGTGTATGAAGAAAGAGGAGAATGTGTAAAGAATAGGCCAAACTATTCTGCGTATGTGTCGGCAAACATGAAATGAGCCATAACCAGAGAGAAAGATCCAATGTAGTACTGTCTAGCCAGTCAAAGGTCTTAATAACTCTAGCGTTATTATCTCAGAATCTAGTGTGCCGACACAGACAATGGTGGGTCAAAAGTCGATGGCCTTGCTTCCTGTGAGGACCAGGTAGGCATATCTCTTCATGGCCTAGGGTTTCCAAAGATCTTCCTTTGTAGCAAAGATGGAGACTGCTCTGTATCAATAGTCCAGCACATTGTTGTTGTAAAAGCTACTGCTGTTTCTGTGAAGGTGTTGTATAACATGGACCCATGTACGCCTCTCTCATGGACACTGGAATGTCTCTCTGAATTGTGTTCCTTCCTATTGAAAGGAGAAGGGTTATGAGAGATTAGTTCTCCTTCCCTCTTGGAAAAGGAGAAATCTCGCTTGTATGTGTGTCCTGGTGGTTAGCAGTAGCATACCCTCTCCAGCTCTCTGGGAGAGCGTGAGGATAGCGCTGCTTACTCCCCTAACCTGACCCTGAATGGTGTGTGACGAATGACTGGCATGAGTCCGCTTGGTGACTGCTCATGAGTAACGGTATACACAGGACCTTCTGCTCTTGCACCCTAGGTCTTTGGGGAGCACAGAAAATCATGTAGCCAATCTGCTTCGCCTGCTCAAATTGTGTCCGTCTTTCTTTTCCCGGAGCAGAAAACGGACTGAGGTTCGAACATATCCTGCATTTCAACTTCAATGAGTCATACACCTTCCTTCAGTTCTTCCTAGGAGCTGTAGCCCGGGGAACATTCAGTTCAGACCCTGAAAAGGTGGGCCTGAGTGATGAAACGGGATGGTTCCCTCCTCCGATTCAACAGCCATGACGAAGTCCAAAATCAGCTTTGGCATAAGGGAACTTTTGAGACGAAACGAGGATCACGCTACCTTAAAGGCCTGTTCGAGTGTCATAGGTGTAGACAAGAACACCCAAGAACAAAGAGAGGGCCCCCACTACAGGTGGTGATCTGCGGTTGCCTCACCTTGTGCTTCACACTGGTGTGTGGAGGCTAACATCCTTACACGAACCTACTACCAGTGCTATAAAGGGGGATGGAAACAGAGCCTGGAGATGAAAGGATACAGTAATCAAACACCAAGCTTTGTTTAACCCATTGAGAAATGATGTATTTTCCAGATACTCATCAACAGCACCAGTCAAACTAAACGTGAAATGAAAATGGTTTACAGAGCATATTTTATAATGTATAGTAAAGGTCCTCAACAAACAAACTTGATAGGTTCAAAGAAGCTGTTTGTAAGTAGAGTTTTGTTATATTTTGGCCTACCTAACCTGAATCTTATGCCTATGATTTCCAACTAGAAATATCAATAAATAGTTGGAGTTTGGTATGAAATAAATATCTGGTTAATGCATATGTTATTTTGCTCACTGTATTATATATAATATTTCATTACATTATTTCCTTAACTTTGTTATTTTCCGTTGGATTTGTGTCTGTATTTCTGAATGTTTGTAAGTAGAGACCTGTACTGTAATCTCAATGAATAACTTTTTTTTCATATGGAACTACTGCATGGTATACAGTATATTCATAATTCATAAAAAATATTAAAATAGAATAAATATAATTCCTCAAGTAAGCAAAGTACAAAAGTGACCAAAACAAACCTGACTCTATTGTTAAATGTCGTTCTCGTTTCTGTCTTTTAGTGAAAGAATACAGATGGCACCAAGGCTGTTGTTCTTTGTTGGGACGCCACACCACAATCCAACGGTTGTTGCACCTAAAAAAAAAAAATAAAGAATAAAAAATTAAAAAAAGTCAGCTCTACTATACAGTCAATGGAATAAAAATACAGAGGCCAATTACAATAATGCATATGAATAATCCAATGAGCATTGGAAATACAGAAAATCAAAGTACTATTTATTCAAATTCCTCACATAAATGTAGTGAATATTAAAAAGATCGAGGTCATATTTACGTTTATGAACCAAATTACTAAACTGAAGATGGCACAAATATCAGCAATAATGCCTCTATTCTATCATTTTTGTAAGTGGTTTAATTAATTCATAAAAAAAGCAAACAGCTACCTGTCTCTGCTAGACACAATGTCCGTGTGTGGGGTTGCATGAAGATGGCGTTCATAACGTATGACGAGATGCTGTGATGCTTGGTACTTATTGCGGAGTTTGGAGTTTGTCAAAAGAAATCTGCAAAAAAATATATATTACCAGTGAATTATGCATTGAAGAACAACAAAAGTTAACAACTTTCACGACCAGACAATTGAAGAATGGTCAGGAGAGAATTCTCAAAGCCTTACTTTCCAAGTGGAGAGGTCAAAGGGATAGACTCAAAACGAGGAAACATCGAGCCTATAAGTTTTCTTGGTGGCGACGAGCTTCTTTTCCTTGGGGACATATAAGGCTCAATGCCGGTATGCTTGGCAGGTTGTAACCTGAAGTATGCCAAGAAAGGTACCTGCAAGAAATTAAAGAAAATAAAATCATAATACCCAAACATTGCACAATATGCATAGAAATTTCAGAATTTTTCTAAATAGCTGCATTTACCTTGAGGACGATATATCTATTATAAAAAAATGAAGGGAAATAAAACCTAAAACAAATGAGATCACTGCCAAACGTTGTATTCAGTATGTTGTTATACTTATCCATAATTTAACTACTGGGAGTTCAGCATAAAAGTATGTAAATATAATAAATTAATTAACTCCACAAAATCATTTGGTATACAAAATAAAAATTAATTTGGTAAAACTATATTTAGAAAGAACAGTTTTATAAACCCCATAAAATAAGATATTCTACATCATGAAATGTGAGGGAGAATATGATGAGAAGTAAGATGTTTCAACAGAGAAAATAAGCAGGTGGTTGTAAAATACAAGAGTTTAAGAGATTTAATGCCCTCATAATACACAATATTGCTTTTGTTATTGTCAATACTGGCCAAGATTGTTGAAACAAACATAGACCAACTTCGCAAAAGCGCATAATTATGAATGGGGGGAAAAAAAAAAAAAAAAAATTACAACAGCGTATACTGTATGTCTGAGTTCTGTTGGCCAACAAGGCATGAAATTTTACCAGCATCTGTACACAATTGAAGTTGTTTTATGGCATTCCAATAATGCACTGGTTACTGTACATGAATCTTGCATCATAACAGTATCAATATCAGACAGACTGTCAACATAGTTACTGACATAGTAACCACTCATCCACTTACCGAGGCAAAGAACAAATCACTCTGAACAAGATAAAATAATTTAAGGAAAAGCTTGGATATTTATAGGAAAGAAACCCTGGGTTTCAAAATCAATTATGAATAAGAACAGAAGCCAAAGACATGAAATTAACAATTAACCAAATTTAAAAGCCAAAAATAATGCAAATATCTTGAAGATAATCAAGTTGTATCGAACATGCAACTCACTTGTCCTGCTGGCTCAAGGTCTTCGTCAGCTGGTTCAGGATCTGGAGAGGGGGGTACCGGAGAGGGAGCGATATCACCGCTACACTTCTTTTCATGAATCTGGAAAACATATGTTGGTGAAATAGGTTTGCTTTTAATAGCAATAGAGGCTCTAAAATTAATTTTTACACTTATCCCAACATGAAGATTATAAACACGCACCTGAACCTCACGGAGGCTATAGAATTCATTTTCACACTTGTCACACAGATATATGTCAGTTGCAGCAGGCTGGAAGACAGCTGTTGTTGTGCCACTACTGCTGACCCGCGTTGGAGACAACAGCAGCTTCTTCCTTAAGCTGGTGTCATGGTTCGATTTGTCATAATCCTGAAAAAAAAGAAAAATATATATAAAATCGTCTGATTTTACTTTTTTTCCCCATCTCAAGTACAGACGGTCCTAAACTTACAAACATTTGGAGATACTAACACACTTTCAACTGAAAATAACAAAGATAAGATAAAGAAATGATGTAGTAAAAACAATATATCATTTAATACAGTAAGCAAAACATCATCTGTAATAACTTGATATCTACTTCATATAAAACCCTCCTGTGTTCACTTTCATACCTGGAAATTAGGCATGTGATTCAGGTTAGGCCTACCTTAGGACAAATTAAACAAAATTAGACTTGTAAATAGCTTCTTGGAACCAATTAAATCTGTAAGATGACGACCTTCTGTAGTTTAAGTTTAAAGTATACAGGCTAAATAATAAACAACCGACAGACCTACGTCATTTAACTGCATGTTATATCTTATGGTTTTTCCTGATTCATATATATTTAATTTGACATTTTCCATGATAACTGGCTGAAAAAATGTACAGAAAAAAAAATATATACAGTTGGGCACAGGAATTTCTGGTACACCTCCTATCTTTAAACCTGCCCACCATCTCTCCCTTGACTGTCCGTTTTGTTACTCGCCGCGAAGTAAGGGTGTGACAGTGCACTTTATCGGAGCGGGAAGTCCAAGTTAAGTTATCAAACCATCTCTACTAATTCTAATTACTTAGAAAAAAAACCTATTTCTAAATCATGGGTAAACATTTAGGCTGCTGCAAAACGACAGTAAAACTATCTTGTACTTGTAAAATCTGTAGTTTCAATCTTTGTTCTAGGTTTATTTATTTCTTTATTTCCTTTCCTCCCTGGGCTATTTTCCTTGTTGGAGGAGCCCTTGGGGTTATAGCATCTTGCATTTCTAACTAAAGTTGTAGCTTAGCTAGTAGTAATAACAACAAAAACGACAACAATAATAATAATAATAATGTCGTAAACACTTATAACACCTTCCTAAGTTTGCTTCCTTTGTTCCAAGATTGAAGGTGGGCAGACTTTCCTAATCTTAACTGCACGATGTTCCATTAAGAAGCAAGAACACTTGCCAAGTTATCAGGTTAAAAACTGTCGTTATTGCCAAGTCACTTCTTAGAAATCAATCTGATAAACCATCACAAAGAAAAACACATGCCACCAATTCCAGCTTTACAATGAACTTGAAGTGTTCTGCAACACAAAATGCCTCATTCATTATAATAATTCCAGCATTACATGCTTCATTTTGAATCTCTAATTACAATAGTTTTCTATATTTCACGATTAACAAAAACTGAAAGTGCTGAGAGCATCTAAAATGTTTATCAGTTAGTGTTAATAACATGTGGTTATCAGCAAGTATCAAGAGATAAACACTAAATGTGCTGAAATGACTACTCATAACAGGTAACTTGAAAACGACTAGGAAAGCTCGATTTACAGCCACCAAAGGAAGGGCGTTTCATTTTTTGTAACACACTGTAAATAAAGTATATCTCCCACATGATTATTGTATATATATTCCATGAACATTTTCAAAATTCCAATTCTATAAAAAATTATGGGTAACTCCAAAAAGAAATTTAA